>NC_135971.1:16651057-16688557 GCF_053455715.1 Rhinoraja longicauda | reverse complement strand
ACTGCATCTGCCACGCATCCGCCCACTCACACAACCTGTCCATGTCACCCTGCAACCTCATAGCATCTTCCTCACAGTTCACACTACCACCCAGCTTTGTATCATCTGCAAATTTGCTAATGTTACTTTTAATCCTTTCATCCAAGTCATTGGCGAGGGGGAGGGGAAGGGGAGAGGGGGAGGGGGGGGAGGTTGGGGGAAGAAGGGGGGTGGAGGGGAGGTGGGAGGGAGAGGAGGGAGGGAGGGGGGGGAGGGGGAAGGGGGAGGGGAGGGGAAGCGGAGGGGGAGGGGGTGGGGAGGGTTGCTTCAATATGGGTGTTACAGTGTCTTGTCTAACTAACTCTCAAAACAGTTCACAATTGCATTGGTAGACACAAAATGCAGGAGTAACTCAGTGGGTTGTGTTTACGTTCGATTGTGGATAGTGGATACCGCACCTGGAGTACTGTGTGCAGTTTTGGTCTCCAAATTTGAGGAAGAATATTCTTGCTATTGAGGGTGTGTTGCGTAGGTTCACGAGATTAATTCCCGGGATGGCGGGACTGTCGTATATGTTGAAAGACTGGAGCGACTAAGCTTGTATACACTGCAATTTATAAGGATGAGAGGGGATCTTATTGAAACATATAAGATTATTAAGGGCTTGGACACGTTAGAGGCAGGAAACATGTTCCCAATGTTGGAGGAAGTCTGGAACCAAGGGCCACGGTTTAAAAATAAGGGGTAGGCCATTTAGAACGGAGATGAGGAAAAACTTTTCCAGACAGAGAGTTGTAAATCTGTGGAATTCTCTGCCTCAGAAGGCAGTGGAGGCCAATTCTCTGAATGCATTCAAGAGAGAGCTTGATGGAGCTCTTAAGGATAGCGGTGTCAGGGGGTATGGGGAGAAGGCAGGAAGTGGGTACTGATTGTGAATGATCAGCCATGATCACATTGAATTGTGGTGCTGGCTCGAAGGGCCGAATGGCCTACTCCTGCACCTGTTGTCTGTTGTCTGTTGATGTAAACCAGCATCTGCAGGTTTTCCCCCCCTTCACAATTACATTGTTTACAAAGGAAACAGGATGCCTTTGCATGAGAAAGTATCAATGTTATTTATTGTAAGGGGAACAGTCTCAAAAGTAAACTTACAGGCTTCTCAAAATCGTTGTGGGGGTAAAGAAAGCAAGTCACCAGCATTGTGGTCACTGCAAAGGGCAGAGGGCGGCACAGTGCTGGCACCCAGTGGCCACTTAGGGCGACACACTGGCGCAGCGGGTAGAGTTGCTGCCTCACAGCGCCAGAGTCCCGGGTTCGATCCCGACTGCCGCCTCTGTCTGTACGGAGTTGGTACATTCTTCGCCCGTGACCTGCTTGGGGTTTTCCTCCGAGTTTTCTCCCACACTCCAAAGACGTGCAGGTTTGGCTTTGATGAAATTGGTTTTTGAAAAAAATGTCCCTAGCGTGTGTAGGATAGTGCCAGTGTGCGGGCATTGCTGGGACAAATGGCCCCTTTCCACGCTGTATCTCCAAGCTAAAGTGTCTGAACTTGATTTTATGAAAGGATCTTGTAAAACGTGGTCCCAATTTTCCAGCATCCCACAACAGCTGAGTCCAATAACCAATAACCAAAGTCTGTGGTCTCTTTTTTGCTCAGGTTTATTTTCGCCCACATGTTTAGACCGTAATGTTGTATCCTTATTGTTTTGATGTGTTTATGCTTTATTCTTAATTGTTAACTGTATGTTTGTGTTGTCATTTGTGAGCGGAGCACCTCCCGAGATGCTGCCTGACCCGCTGAGTTTCGTCTAGAGATGCAGCGCGGAAACAGGCCCTTCAGCCCACCAATTCCCTGCCGACCAGCGATCCCGTACACTACACACACTGGAGACAATTTACAATTTTACCAAGCCAATTAACCTCCAAACCTGTACGTCTTTCGAGTGTGGGAGGAAACTAGAGCACCGGAGACAACCCACCCAGTCCACGGGGAGAACGTACAAATTCCAAAGAAAAACAGCACCCGTAGTCAGGATCGAACCCAGGTCTCTGGTGCTGTAAGGCAACAAGTCTACCGCTGAGCCACCGTTTCGCTCCAGCATTTTGTGCCAACGACGGAATCTGGGTCGCAATGTGGCAGGGGCACATGAGAGATAGGAGGAGGCCGTTCGGCCATTCTCATGCCTGCTTCTCCATTCAATAAGACCCCGATGGTCCTTCACCCTTGCGCCTTGTTTCCTGTATCCACCATGTGTCGCTTAATACAGGTGGTTCTGCAGTAACACAACCGTTGCATTCCTAAAAACCGTTGTATTCCTATAGAAAAATCATGTTATAAAGTCCATTGTGAAAAAGGTGGGAAGGAATAGGGAGTAGAGCGGCAATAACAAAGTTATTGTCCCACAGAATATTCAAAAATAATCACTGGATGGATTTAAGAGAGAGCTGGATAGAGCTCTAGGGGGCTAGTTGAATCAAGGGACATGGGGAGAAGGCAGGAACGGGGTATTATATCATATCATATCATATATATACAGCCGGAAACAGGCCTTTTCGGCCCTCCAAGTCCGTGCCGCCCAGCGATCCCCGTACATTAACACTATCCTACACCCACTAGGGACAATTTTTACATTTACCCAGCCAATTAACCTACATACCTGTACGTCTTTGGAGTGTGGGAGGAAACCGAAGATCTCGGAGAAAACCCACGCAGGTCACGGGGAGAACGTACAAACTCCTTACAGTGCAGCACCCGTAGTCAGGATCGAACCTGAGTCTCCGGCGCTGCATTCGCTGTAAAGCAGCAACTCTACCGCTGCGCTACCGTGATTGGGGACGGTCAGCCGTGATCACAATGAATGGCGGTGCTGGCTCGAAGGGCCGAATGGCCTCCTCCTGCACCTATTTTCTATGTTTAAAGGCACATTCCTTGTATATGCACATACTTGGCCAATAAACTTATTCATCCATTCATCCATTCCATCACCTGCTACTAAACACTTTGCACATCTTCAAAGCAGCAATGGAACAGCTTTATCAAGTTTCACAAGTCACAGGAGTAGAAGTAGGCCATTCGGCCCATCGAGTCCACTCCGCCGTTCAATCATGGCTGATCTCGGCCTTCTAATTTCACTCTCCTGCCATCTCCCCACAACTCTTTCTAATCAAGATTATGTCTTTAAAATGCCCACTGACTGCCTCCACAGCCCTCTGTGGCAATGAGTTCCACAGATTAACTACCCTCTGGCTCGAGACGTTCCTCCTCACCTCCATTGTAAAAGAGCACCCTTTAATTCTGATTTTCACAGAGGTTAACTCAGCGGGACAGGCAGCATCTCTGGATAGAAGGAATGAAGAACAGTCTCGACCCGAAACGTCACCCATTCCTTCTCTCCAGAGATGCTGCCTCTCCCGCTGAGTTCACCCAGCTTTTTGTGTCTATCTTCAGTTGAAACCAGCATCTGCAATTCCTTCCGACACTCCTCCAGAGATGCTGCCTGACTTGCTGAGTTACTCCAGCACACTGCGCTTATATTTGGTACAAACAAGCACCTGCACTTCCTTTTTATTACATGTGGCCAGTTTGCTCTGTGAGGTATCGGTTTGCTTTCCCATTATGTTTCTTCTCACCTCTTTCCTGAGTTGGTATGCCCTTTATTAGACGCTTGACGCCATTGATGTACAGAGGAATGTTCAGTTTAAGTCCAAGTCTTGCTGAAGCAGGTAACACAAGTAGATGGAGTGGTAAAGAATGCTAACGATGAACAAGCTGCCAGAGGTGGTAGATGAAGCAGGTACTATAACAAGATACCTGGGCCCATGTGAAGGTTTAGAGGGATACATGACCAAGTGGACACATTGTGCCCAAACCTCTCCTGCATTGATGCAACACCCTCTCCTCCTCTCCTCCCCCACTCCCCCTCCCCTCTCCCCATTCCCCCTCCCCCCCACTCTCCTCTCCCCTTCCAACGAACCTCCCCCTCCTCTCTCCCCATTTCCCCCTCCCCTCACTCTCCTCTCCCCTCACTCCCCCCTCCCCTCCCAACGCCCCTCCCCCCCACTCTCCTCTCCCCCACACTCTGCTCCCCCTCACTCCCCTCTCCTCCACTCACTTTCCTCTCCCAACGCCCCTCCCCCTCCCCCCACTCTCCTCTCCCCTCACCCCCCACTCCCCTCACCCCCCACTCTCCTCCCCCTCACTTCCCCCTACACCTCCCCCCACTCCACCCCCCTGATACCTCCCTCCCTCCCTTCCCCCCACTCCCCCCATTCCATCCCCTAACCCGTATCCTCCCTCTTCCCCCTCCTCCCTCCCTCCCTAGGAGATAGATTTAAACTTTAAAATGTGAACTTAAAAAATATAACACCGATTTCAATGAAACTTCTTCCATTAGACTGTGAGGTGGGCCTAAAATTGTCACGCTACCGTGTACCGTTTTGGCTGTAGTCCAGGAACAAACTACCTCCTGCCTCCCGTCCTGCTGTGTTACCCCAGCTTTTTGAGTCTCTCTTCGGTTTAAACCAGCATCTGCAGTTCCTTCCTACAGATGGACAAAACACCGGCAGGTGGAGCGAGTGTGGATGGCCAACATGGGCAAGATGGGCCGTAGGGCCTGTTTCCATGTTGTATCCCAGCAGGGGTGGGAGGTCACCTGATGTGTACAAAATTATGAGAGGAATAGATCGGGCAGATGCACAGAGTCTCTTGCCCAGAGCAGGTGAATCGAGGACCAGAGGACAAAGGATGAAGATGAAGGGGAAAAGATTTAATAGGAATCTGAGGCAGGGGTAACCTCTTCACACAAAGGATGGTGGGTTTATGGAACAAGCTGCCAGAGCAGGTATTTGAGGCCGGGACTATCTCAACGTTTAAGAAACAGTTAGACAGGTACATGGATTGGACAGGTTAGGATGGATATGGACCAAATGCAGGCAGGTTTTTTAGTTTAGTTTAGTTTAGATACCGCGCGGAAACAGGCCCTTTCGTCCCACCGGGTCCGCGCCGACCAGCAATCCCCGCACATTAACACTATCGTACACCCACTAGGGACAATTTGTACATTTAGCAAGCCAATTAACCTACATTCCTGTACGTATTTGGAGTGTGGGAGGAAACCGAAGATCTTTGAGAGAACCCACGCAGGTCACGGGGAGAACGTACAAACTCCGTACAAACAGCACCTGTAGTCGGGATCGAACCCGATTCTCCGGCGCTGCATTCGCTGTGAGGCAGCAACTCCAACGTGCTACCCAGGTGGGACTCGTGTAGCTGGGACATGTTGGCCGGTGTGGGCAAGTTGAGCGGAAGGGCCTTTTTCCACACTGTATCACTCCGAGGCCTTTCCACAACATACAATTAAAAACAAGGACGCCAAGATGCTACATTTTCTTCACTTTAATGAGAAAAGTGCCTAAAACTGGTTGTTAAATTACAGGGTGTATTTACAGCGTTGTCAGATGCCCGTGAAGGGGGGGGGGGGGGTCGGAGACGGTCACCGTTTCTTCCTCTTGCCCCCGGGTACTGGCGACGAGCCCGTTGCTAGAGACCGCAGGCTTCGCCCTTTCCCCTGCGGCTTGCTGTGGGAGACCGCCTCGTCGCTGCCCAGCCGATATTTGCCCAGGTCCACGGCCTGCTGCAGGATGCCCGTCAAGGCAAACTCCACGTCCACCACCGGGATGTTGGCGTTGAGGGCAGCTTTGCACTTGGGGAGGTCGCCCGCGCACGAAATCACCAGCGTCTTCTCCTGCCCCATCCACAGACGGCAAAACACAGCGTTAGAATCACATCCACATCACCATCTGGACGCCCCTCCCGCCCTGGTACCAACCCTGGATGGAGTGGATGTGGAGAGGACGTCTCCACTAGATACACAAAGTGCTGGAGTAACTAGTTGGGTGGCGCAGCGGTAGAGTTGCCGCCTTACAGCGAATGCACCGCCGGAGACCCGGGTTCCATCCCGACTACGGGCGCCGTCTGTACGGAGTTTGTACGTCCTCCCCGTGACCTGCGTGGGTTTTCTCCGAGATCTTCCGTACAGACAGCACCCGGGTCCCTGGCGCTGTGAGGCAGTAGCTCTACCACAGCGCCACCGTGCCGTCCTAGTGGGAGAGTCTAGGACCAGAGGGCACAGCTTCAGAATCAAACGACGTTCCTTCAGGAAGGAGATGAGGAGGGACTTCTTTAGTCAGAGGGTGGTGAATCTGTGGAATTCATTGCCACAGAGGGCTGTGGTGGCCAAGTCAGTGGACATTTTTCAGGCAGAGGTAGATAGATTATTGATGAGTACAGGTGTCGGGGGTTACGGGGAGAAGGCAGGAGAATGGGGTCAGGAGGGAGAGATAGATCAGCCACGATTGCATGGCGGAGTGAACTTGATGGGCCGAATGGCCTCATTCTGCTCCGATCACTTATGAAGGACAGGCGGCGATGCACAGTGAAGGCTTGTTGGTCGGCGGGCCCGGGGGGGGGGGGGGGGGTGGAGACGACGGGGGCAAGGAGCAGGGGCCAGTGGGAGGGTGAACCAGGGAACATCGACCGGACTTTGGACTTTGAATTATAGCGGCAAAAATGGCGGTGCCCGCATGTGTAATTTATGCAAAAGAAATTTCACCGTGCAGTTGCAAGTGTAACAAATAAAGCACTGTGGAAGCAGCAGGCCTCAAAGCGTGGAGTTTACTTGGAGCAAGGCCCACGCAGCGACCATGAACACAGAGAAAATAGGTGCAGGAGGCCGTTTGGCCCTTCGAGCCAGCACCGAATTCTTTATCGATCTTATCGAAACATATAAGATTATTAAGGGGTTGGACATGTTAGAGCCAGGAAACATGTTCCCGATGTTGGGGGAGTCCAGAACAAGGGGCCACAGTTTAAGAATAAGGGGTAGGCCATTTAGAACTGAGATGAGGAAGAACTTTTTCAGTCAGAGGGTGGTGAAGGTGTGGAATTCTCTGCCTGGATCCGGTAATCCTGGCGGGATGAGGGAAACATCAATGAGCGCCTGCTTGCGGGAAACAGGTCTCAAAAGCACAGTTTCAACGTTGGAAAACACTATCAGCGGGCTGGTCGAGATATTAGCCGGAGAGTCCTGCAGCAGGAAAGCAGGCCCTTCGGCCCAAATTGTCCATGCTGGCCGGGGGTGGAGGGTGGGGGGGGGGACGGCACGGGTGGAGTTGCTGCATTCACAGCGCCAGGGACCCAGGTTCGATCCTGACCACGGAGTTTTGCACCTTCTCTCCGTGACCTGCGTGGGTTTTCTCCGGGTGCTCTGGTCTACTCCCACACTCCAAAGACGTGCAGGTTTGTAGGTTAATTGGCGTTGGTAAATTTGCAAATTGTCCCCAGTGTGTGTCGGTTCGTGTTCATCTGCAGGGATCGCTGGTCGGCGCGGACGGTGGGCCTGTTTCCATGCTGTATCTCTAAGCTAAGATGCCCATCTACACCAGCGCCATCTGCTTGCATTTGACTCCCACCCCTCTCTAGCCATCGGGCGGCACGGTGGCACAGCGCTAGATTTGCTGCCTCACAGCGGCAGAGACTCGGGTTCATATTAAACAACGGGTGCTGGCTGTACGGAGATTGCATGTTCTCTCTGTTATTCCTACTGCTCTCCGACCATGTTTTAAGCCGGACTATCAATTCATTTGTAGACACAAATTGCTGGAGTAACTCAGCGGGTCAGGCAGCATCTCGGCAGAGAAGGAATGGGTTACATTTCAGGTCGTCAGACTGAAGAAGTGTCTCGACCCGAAACGTCACCCATTCCTTCTCTCCCGAGATGCTGCCTGACCCGCTGAGTTACTCCAGCATTTTGTGTCTACCTGCAAACCTCTACACCTTTGGAATGTGGGAGGAATTAATGACTTGGTTGAAGGGATTATAGACAATAGACAATAGACAATAGGTGCAGGAGGAGGCCATTCAGCCCTTCGAGCCAGCACCGTCATTCAATGCGATCATGGCTGATCACTCTCAATCAGTACCCCGTTCCTGCCTTCTCCCCATACCCCCTCACTCCGCTATCCTTAAGAACTCTATCCAGCTCTCTCTTGAAAGCATCCAACGAACTGGCCTCCACTGCTTTTTGAGGCAGAGAATTCCACACCTTCACCACTCTCTGACTGAAAAAGTTCTTCCTCATCTCCGTTCTAAAAGTACCATTAGCAAATTTGCAGATGATACAAAGCTGGGTGGTAGTGTGAACTGTGAGGAAGACGCTATGAGGTTGCAGGGTGAATTGGACAGGTTGTGTGAGTGGGCGGATGCATGGCAGATGCAGTTTATTGTGCATAAGTGTGAGGTTATCCAATTTGGTGGTGAGAATAGGAAGGCAGAGTATTATCTGAATGGTGTCAAGTTAGGAACAGGGGACGTACAACGAGATATGGGTGTCCTAGTCACTGAAAGGAAGCATGCAGGTACAGCAGGCAGTGAAGAAAGCCAATGGAATGTTGGCCTTCATAACAAGAGGAGTTCACCCAGAACTGAGATGAGGAAAAACATTTTCAGTCAGAGAGTTGTGAATCTGTGGAATTCTCTGCCTCAGAAGGCAGTGGAGGCCTATTCTCTGAATGCATTCAAGAGAGAGCTGGATAGAGCTCTTAAGGATAGCGGAGTCAGGGGGTATGGGGAGAAGGCAGGAACGGGGTACCGATTGAGAATGATCAGCCATGATCACATTGAATGGCGGTGCTGGGTCGAAGGGCCGAATGGCCTCTTCCTGCACCTATTGTCTATTGAAACCGAAGATCTTTGAGAAAACCGACGAAGGTCACGGGGAGAGCGTACAAACTCCGTACAGACAGCGGCGGCAGTCGGGATCGAACCCGGGTCTCTGGTGCTGCAAGCGCCGTAAGGCAGCAACCCTACCGCTGCACCACCGTGCCCTGGTGATACCTGTACTGAACTGCATACAACACATTTAACTGCACTTCCTCGGTAAGTGTGAGGGACAAAGTGCCGACTGCCAGGCCGAGATCGCTCACCTGTAACAGCCTCTGCTCCTTGGCCTTCTGAATGGAGTTGCGGAGGCTGAAGTTGAAGTTGCGCTCTTGCTCGCGGTCACCGAGCAGGAAGCTACGAGGTGACAGGTAGTAGCGGTTCCTCCCGCTCTGCTCCGTGCCCGGCGAGGGCCCCAACGTCAAGCGAGACACACAAAATCACACACAGGCCCGGCACACACGACTCACCAAAGACAGCCGCGACAGGTAGACACAAAATGCCGGGGTCACCCAGCGGCTCCGGCAGCATCTCGGGGGGGAGAAGGAACGGGTGACGTCTCGGGTCAAGACCCTTCTTCAGTCTGAAGACCTGAAACGTCACCCATTCCTTCTTTCCACCGAGAGGTAGATAGAGCTCTAGGGGCTAGCGGAGTCAGGGGATATGGGGAGAAGTCAGGCACGGGTTACTGATTGTGGATGATCAGCCATGATCACAATGAATGGCGGTGCTGGCTCGAAGGGCCAAATGGCCTCCTCCTGCACCTATTTTCTGTTTTCTATGTTTCTATTTTTCTCCCGAGATGCTGCCTACCCGCTGAGTTACTCCAGCATTTTGTGTCTACCTTCGATTTATACCGGCATCTGCAGTTCTTTCCAAACCAAAGACAGCACTGTGCAACTAAAGTAGCCGTGTATGCAGAGAGGAAGTTCCCACTGGTGGGGGAGTCCAGGACCGGAGGACACAGCCTCAGAATTAAAGGGGGCTCTTTCAGATAGGATGATGCGTGGAATGAATATCCTGTGGACTTGCAGAGATGTGTTGTGCAGTGGCAATGGTGACCATAGACTTTAAAACCTGCAAAATATCAACAGCATCGCCAGGGGGCGCAGCGGTAGAGTTGCTGCCTGACAGCGCTGGAGACCCGGGTTCGATCCCGACTACAGGTCATGTCCGTACGGTGTTTGGTACGTTCTCCTGCGTCGGTTTCCTCCGAGATCTTCGGTTTCCTCCCACATTCCAACGACGTGCCGGTTTGTTGTTTAACTGGCTTGGGTTTGTGTACTTGGTTTGTGTAAATTGTCCCCTGTGTGCGTGGGCATTGTGTTAATGTGCCAGGGCAGCGCGGGCTCGATGGGCCGAAGGGCTTGTATCTGCACTGTAGCTCTCAGCTAAACGAAACAAAACCATTTCCGAACAGTGGATGTTTACAGCATCAAAACCAATGATTCAATTGTACTTCTGGAAGTAGGAACTGCAGATTCAGCTTTACACCGAAGATGGCCAAAAAGGCCTGTTTCCGCGCTGTATATATATGATATGATATATGATAGACACCAAAAACGCTGGGGTAACTCAGCGGGACAGGCGGTATCTCTCCCGGTTTGCTAAGCACTTTAACTCCCCCTCTCATTCCCACACTGACCTGTCCGTCCTGGGCCTCCTCCATTGTCGGAGTGAGGCCCAGCGCCAATTGGAGGAACAGCACCTATTTTTTTCGCTTGGGCAGCTTACACCCCAGCGGTATGAACATTAACTTCTCCAACCTCAAGTAACGCTTGCTTACCCTCTCTCTCCATCCCTTCCCCACCCTAGTTCTCCGAACTGTGTGACTGTCATCCTGATTAAATGTTATCTTTGTATGCCTCATTGACACTTTCCCCAGCTAAGAATGCTCTCTTCTATATTTGCCTTGGGCTGCCCCTTTGATCTCTCGTTTTCACACGTCACCCTTCCTTATCTCTAATTTCCCCAACCTCTTCTCCCTCAGTCGAAGGGCAGAATGGCCTACTCCTGCACCTAAACTAGTGTTCCTTCCAACACTCCAACATACGACAAGAAAAAAGTAGCTGTGCTTCTTATTGTTTTATAGTTTGTAATTATGCAGATGGAGGTCAGGTTGTATAGTTAACTTGGGATTATCATCACCTGCTTGGTACATTGCATTTCAAAAGCATGGAACTCTGCTTTCATCTTGTACGGTCAGGATGGTTATATTATTTATTTTCATATTTCAGATACAGCGCGGAAACAGGGTTTTTCAGCCCACCAAGTCCGCACCGCCCAGTGATCCCCGCACATTAACAATATCCTACACCCACTAGGGACAATTTTTACATTTACATTTACCCAGTCAATTAACCTACATACCTGTACGTCTTTGGAGTTCTTTAGACTTTAGAGACACAGCGTGGAAACAGGCCCTTCGAAGCACCACCGATCACATCGTACTCGCACTATCCTCCCCACCAGGGGACGCCACCTATCCAGGTTCTCGAAAGATGTTGTCTGACCCGCTGTGTTATTCCAGCAGCAGCGTGCGTGTGTGTGTGTGTGTGTGTGTGTGTGGGTGTGGGCATGGGCGTGGGCGTGGGCGTGCGCGTGGGCGTGCGCGTGTGTGTGTGTGTGTGTTTCCACACTGACATGGTGGCCCAGAGATCGAGTTGCTGCCTCACAGCGCCAGAGACCCAGGTTCAATCCTGACTACAGCTGCTGTCTGCTGAACGTGGAATTTGCACGTTCTCGCTGTGACCCGCGCGGGTTTTCTCCGGGTGCCCCGGTTTCCTCCCACATCCCAAAAGACGTGCGGGTGTGAAGGTTAACTGGCTTCTGAAAATTGCCCCTCGTGTGTGGGATAGTGCTGGTGTGCAGGATGCAAAACTGGGATGACATGGAACTAGTGTATGGGTTGGTCGGCGTGGACTCGGTGGGCTGAAAGGCCAGTTATATAAATAGATATTATATATAGCCTGAATGAGGGTCTCGACCTGAAACTTGTGAAGGGGGCGAGGGGAGGGGTGGGGAGGGGAAGGGGAGGGGGAAGGGGGAAGGGGGAAGGGGGAGGGGAGAGGAGAGAAGGAGGGGTGGGAAGGGGGAGGGCGAGGGGGGTGGATGGAAAGGGGAGGGGGAGGGCCAGGGGGAGGGGGTGGGAAGGGGGAGGGGGAGGGCGAGGGGGAAGGGGAGAGGGGGAGGGGAGGAGGGTGTGGGAAGAGGGGGAGGGGAGGGGCGGAGGGAGCGGGTGGAGGGAGGTAGGGGAGGGGGAGCGGAGGACGTTTCCACTGGTGGGGGAGTCCAGGACCAGAGGACACAGCCTCAGAATTAAAGGGGGCACTTTCAGATAGGATGATGCGTGGAATGAATATCCTGTGGGCATGCAGAGATGTGTTGTGCAGTGGCATTTGTGACCATAGACTTTAAAACCTGCAAAATATCAACACCATCGCCAGGGGGCGCAGAGGTAGAGTTGCTGCCTGACAGCGCTGGAGACCCGGGTTCGATCCCGACCACCGGTCCTGTCCGTATGGAGTTTGGTACGTTCTCCTTCGTCGGTTTACGCCGAGATCTTCGGTTTCCTCCCACATTCCAACGACGTGCAGGTTTGTTGTTTAACTGGCTTGTGGTTGCGTCCTTGGTATAAGTGTAAATTGTCCCCTGTGTGCGTGGGTATTGTGTTAATGTACGAGGGCAGCGCGGACTCGATGGGCCGAAGGGCTTGTATCTGCACTGTAGCTCTCAGCTAAACGAAACAAAACCATTTCCGAACATTGGATGTTTACAGCATCAAAACCAATGATTCAATTGTACTTCTGGAAGTAGGATCTGCAGAAGCAGGTTTACACCGAAGATAGACACCAAAAACGCTGGGGTAACTCAGCGGGACAGGCGGTATCTCTCCCGGTTTGCTAAACACTTTAACTCCCCCTCTCATTCCCACACTGACCAGTCCGTTCTGGGCCTCCTCCATTGTCGGAGTGAGGCCCAGCGCAAATTAGAGGAACAGCACCTAATTTTTCGTTTGGGCAGCTTACACCCCAGCGGTATGAACATTAACTTCTCCAACTTCAAGTAACCCTTGCTTTCCCTCTCTCTCCATCACTCTCCAACCCTAGTTCTCCGAACAGTCTGACTGTCATCCTGATTAAATGTTATCTATGTATGCCACATTGTCACCTTCCCCAGCTAATAATGTTCCATTCTATATTTGCCTTGGGCTGCCCCTTTGATCTCTCGTTTTCACACGTGACCCTTCCTTATCTCTAATTTCCCTCTCCCTTCTCTCTCGGTCGAAGGGCAGAATGGCCTACTCCTGCACTTATTGTCTATTGTCAGTCTGAAGAAGGGCCTCGATTCGAAACGTCACCCATTCCTTCCCTCCAGAGATGCTGCCTGTCTCGTTGAGTTACTCCACCATTTTGGGTCTGTCTTCAAAGATATTTTATTATGACATGCAGTGAAATTTCTTTTTATTGCACACAGTTCAGTAAAAAAATTACAACGCATCATGTAAGGCACAATCATATTTAAGTAAAAGAGTATAGAAATAGCAGATTACACTCAGGCAGCACACAAGAGACGCCACACACACTAGATTCCCCGCCATTAACTCCATCTACACCACGCTGCCTCGGAAAAGCAGCCAACATAATCAATGACTAGGAGCCATGGGAAAGGTCAATGGAGCATTGTGGGCCCCACCTTCACCGGGTCATCGGTGCCGGCTCTGATTTGTTCTGAATCTTTTCATATCCCTCCCCTGGCTCTCAGTCTGAAGATGGGTCTCGCCCCATTCCTTCTCTCCAGAGATGCTGCCAGTCCCGCTGAGTTTCTCCAGCTTTTTTGTGTTTATCTGCGTGTGTAAACCAGCATCCTTCCTGCACATAATCGAAGACTCGTCCCAACCTGGCCAGTCCTTTCCCCAGCCCTGGACCGGCCGAAGGTTGAGAAGCGTGAAAGCGCGCACCACCAGACTCAGAAACAGCTTCTTCCCCTCTGTTTTCGGGCTTCCATAAGCGAGGGTACAAATTCACTTCACCCCACAGTGGTCTAAACTAAACCATCGCGGTGGAAAAGTCAAAGAGCAAGCACTGTAGCGCAAAGTTCGCGGTGATCAGAGATTTTACAGGGTGGTTTAAATCCTCATGGTTGTGGGAAGAAGCTGCTCTTTGGAGTTTTGGTTTGGTTTGGTTTGGTTCAGTTTCGTTTAGTTTAATGATCCGGCAGCGCAATAGGCCCTTCAGCCCATCGAGGCGACGACCGGTCACACTAGTTCTATGGTATCCCACTTTCTCATCCACACCAGGGGGCAATTTAAAGAGCGCCGATTGTCCTGCAATTCCGCTCGTCTTTGGGATGCGGGAGGAAACCGGAGCAACCGGAGAAAACCCGCGAGATCCCAGGGAGAACGTACAAACTCCACACACACACACACACACCCACACACACACACGCGCGCACGCACACACACACACACACACACACACAATCACATGCACACAATCACACGTACTCACACACACACACGCACACAAACACGCACACACACACACACACACAGTCACATGCACACAATCACACGTACTCACACACACACACACGCACGCACACACACACACAATCACGCACACACACCCGCGCGCGCACGCACACACACACACACGCGCGCACACACACGGACGCACACACGCACACACACGCACGCACACACACACACGCACGGACACACACACACACGCGCACACACACACACACGCACCCACACACAATCACGCACACACACACGCGCACACACACACACAATCACGCACACACACGCGCGCACACACGCACGCACACACACACACACACACATACATACACGCGCACACACACACACACACACACACACACACACACTGGAACCTCGGTCTCTGGCGCTGCGAGGCAGCAACTCTACCGCCGCCCCATTATTCGCGCACACTATCATTGAAGAAAATAAGATAGCGTCGAGGAAGTTAGCGCTCTCTTTGTGAGTTGTTCTCAAACGACGAAGCGTTTGGATTGAGTACGGAGGAACTGCAGACAGACACAAAACGCTGGAGTAAATCTACGGGTCAGACAGCATCCCCGGAGAGACGGAACGGGTGGCGTTTCGAGTCGAGACCCACCTTCAGACTGAGAGGCAAGGCAAATGAAACAAGAGATATGGACCGCGATGTGGAGAGCTACAGAACAAATAACAATGCGCAAAAAACAGTAACGATGATAAAGGAAAGATAAACCTGCAGATGCCGGTTGACACCGAAGACAGACACAACATTCTGGAGTAACTCAGCGGGACAGGCAGCATCTCTGGAGAGAAGGAATGGGTGGCGTTTCGGGTCGAGACCCTTCTTCAGACCTTTAGTTTTGTGGCGGTGAAGACGAAGTTGGCTGTGGCAGGAGTGGAAGCTCAGTGCTGCTGGGTGACTTGGGAACTTGTTTCGGCAGCTTGGGAACTTGCTCCTTCTTCTCGGTGACGCTCAGTTCTATTACTTCCATCAGTTTTTGCGCCTTGCCGTCGGCGCACTCCGCGACTCTCGCCTTTATTTTCACCTCCATCTTGATCTCCGTCGCCGCCTCTATTTCCTTGCTGAACTTGACCACGTAATAGCCCTCCTGTGTGCAGTCGTCACACTTGCGCGCAGGAATGAATTTCAGGATGACCAATAAACAAACGTTCAACACCAAGAAAACGCCGCCAGATACCTGCTGCAGAAAGTCAAAGAGTCAAAGAGTTAATGCAGCGTGGACACAGGCAACTTGCCCACACCGGCCAACGTGCCCCATCCAGACCAATCTCACCTGCTCGGTTTTGGTCCATAATCCCTCCAAACCTGTCCTATCCATGGACCTGTCCAACTGTTTCTTCAACATTGGGATAGTCCCAGCCTCAACTATCTCCTCCGCCTTAGCGTTAAACCCATGTCCTCTGGTCCTCGATTCAACTACTCTGGGCAAGTGACTCTGTGCATCTACCCGATCTATTCCTCACATGACTTCATACACCTCTACAAGATCACCTTTCATCCTCTTGTGTGAAAACGTTACCCCTCGGATTCCTATTAAATCTTTCCCCCTTCACCTTAAATCCTTGTCCTCGTGGTAGACGCGAAATGCTGGAGTAACTCAGCGGGTCAGGCAGCATCTCTGGAGAGAAGGAATGGGTGACGTTCCGGGTCGGGTCGGGTGTGTGTGTGTGTGTGTGTGTGTGTGTGTGTGTGTGTGTGTGTGTGTGTGTGTGTGTGTGTGTGTGTGTGTGTGTGTGGTGTGTTGTGTGTGTGTGCGGGGGGGGGGTCTGTGTGTGTGTGTGTGTGTGTGTGTGTGTGTGTGTGTGTGTGTGTGTGTGTGTGTAGGATAGTGTCAATGTGTGGGGGTCGCTGGGTCGGCACGGACTAGGTGGGGCGGAAGGGATCCGTTTACGCGCTGTATCTCTAAATTGAACTACATTTAGAGTCTCACTCACCCACGATATGTCGCAGTGGCGGCGCAGCGGGGGCGTGGGATCGTCGCTGCAAATGTGCTTGCAGTCCAGACTGTCGTTTGCCCCGACGTATGCTTGTGTGTGGAAGCTGCAGGTGATGTGATCGCCGTCTATCAGCAGAATGCTGAACCAGAAGAAGGACGGGATCAGCGCTTCCAGCAGCGTGATGAACTTGAAGCGGCACCGCTCCTGTTGGCTGGAGCAGCGGCGGCAGCAGTGCTCCCTTTCCTTGGCGACGGTTTCAAAACAGTACGTCCAGCACGTCCAGCCCCTCAGCAGCCTCCGTGAACCAGGCTGCGCAGCCAGGGTGATCACGAGGAAGACGACCGCGGGCACCAGGAACACCATGACGGTGTGGCATATGTTCAACTTCGGGTCGCAGGGGCAGGGAGTACTCCACTCAAGTAAGGCCTCCAGACCGATCAAGACCCCCGACAGCGCCGTGCTACCGGCCACTTTCAGCAAGGGGAAGGCGTCTTTCAAACGTCTGAAAGCGTCCAGAACCCGGGTAACCCCCGCCATCACTCCCGGCGTAAAAGCGCAGGGTCCCTCTTTATTTATTCTGCGACCCGAAATGACCACAGTTTCTTCCACCACAGGCGCTAGCTGTTCAGTTTGGACCCCCGACATCTCCACACTGACGAGAGGGCAAGAGGAAGTTGGGTATCTGGCCCGTTTAACCCCGCCCGAGAGGCGGCGGCGCTGCTCGTTCGAACAACTTTTCACGCTTCCTGGAAAGCGCCGACGCTGCTTCGCACCGAATACAGACACAAAACGCTGGATTAGTGCGGGCGTCAGGGGTTATGGGGGGGGGGGGGGGGGGGGGGAGAAGGCAGGAAAAGTCAAGTCGTCAAGTCAATTTTATTTGTATAGCACATTTAAAAACAACCAACTTTGACGAAAGTGCTGTACATCAGTTCAGGTGCTAAGAAACGAACATACAATGGCACACAAACATAACAGCACAATAGACAACAGACAATAGGTGCAGGAGGAGGCCATTCGGCCCTTCGAGCCAGCACCGCCATTCAATGTGATCATGGCTGATCATTCTCAGTCAGTACCCCGTTCCTGCCTTCTCCCCATACCCCCTGACTCCACCCTCCTTAAGAGCTCTATCTAGCTCTCTCTTAAATGCATTCAGAGAATTGGCCTCCCCTGCCTTCTGAGGCAGAGAATTCCTCAGATTCACAACTCTGACTGAAAAAGTATTTCCACATCTCAGTTCTAAATGGCCTACGCCTTATTCTTAAACTGTGGCCCCTTGTTCTGGACTCCCCCAACATTGGGAACATGTTTCCTACCTCTAACGTGTCCAACCCCTTAATAATCTTATACGTTTCAATAAGATCTCCTCTCATCCTTCTAAATTCCAGTGTATACAAGTCTAGTCGCTCCAGTCTTTCAACATATGATAGTCCCGCCATTCCGGGAATTAACCTAGTAAACCTACGCTGCACGCCCTCAATAGCAAGAATATCCTTCCTCAAATTTGGAGACCAAAACTGCATACAGTACTCCAGGTGCGGTCTCACTAGGGCCCTGTATAACTGCAGAAGGACCTCTTTGCTCCTATACTCAACTCCTCTTGTTATGAAGGCCAACATTCCATTGGCTTTCTTCACTGCCTGCTGTACCTGCATGCTTCATTTCAGTGACTGATGCACTAGGATACCCAGATCTCGTTGTACCTCCCCTGTTCCTAACTTGACACCATTCAGATAATACTCTACCTTCCTATTCTAACCACCAATGTGGATAACCTCACACTTATCCACATTAAACTGCATCTGCCATGCATCTGCCCATTCACATAACCTGTCCAAGTCACCCTGCAACCTCATAGCATCTTCCTTATAGTTCACACTACCACCCAGCTTTGTGTCATTTGCAAATTTGCTAATGGTACTTTTAATCCCTTCATCCAAGTCATTAATATACATTGTAAATAGCTGCGGTCCCAGCACCGAACCTTGTGGTACCCCACTAGTTACTGCCTGCCATTCTGAAAGGGACCCATTTATCCCCACTCTTTGCTTTCTGTCTGTCAACCAATTTTCTATCCATGTCAGTACCCTACCTCCAGTACCATGTGCTCTAATTTTGCCCACTAGTCTCCTCTGTGGAACCTTGTCAAAGGCTTTCTGAAAGTCAAGGTAAACCACATCCACCGGCTCTCCCCAGTCAATTTTCCTAGTTACATCCTCAAAGAATTCCAGAAGATTCGTAAATCTGTGCTGACTCGGAACAATCCTGTTACTGCTATCCAAATGCTCCTCAATTTCGTCTTTTATTATTGACTCCAGCATCTTCCCCACCACTGATGTCAGACTAACTGGTCTCTAATTTCCCGTTTTCTCTCTCCCTCCTTTCTTAAAAAGTGGGACAACATTAGCTACCCTCCAATCCACAGGAACTGATCCTGAATCTAGAGAACATTGGAAAATGATCACCAATGCGTCAACAATTTCCAGCGCCACCTCCTTCAGTATTCTGGGATGCAGACCATCAGGCCCTGGGGATTTATCAGCCTTCAGTCCTATCAGTCTACCCAACACCATTTCCTGCATAATGTGGATTTCCTTCAGTTCCTCCGTCACCCTAGGATCTCTGGCCACTAGAACATCTGGGAGATTGCTTGTATCTTCCTTAGTGAAGACAGATCCAAAGTACCGGTTCAACTCGTCTGCCATTTCCCTGTTCCCCATAATAAATTCCCCCGCTTCTGTCTTCAAGGGACCCGCATTTGCCTTGACTATTTTTTCCTCTTTACGTACCTAAAAAAGCTTTTACTATCCTCCTTTATATTATTGGCTAGTTTACCCTCGTACCTCATCTTTTCTCCCCGTATTGCCTTCTTAGTCACCTTCTGTTGCTCTTTAAAAGAGTCCCAATCCTCTGGTTTCCCACTCTTCTTTGCTTTGTTGTACTTCTGTTCTTTTATTTTTATGTTGTCCTTGACTTCCCTTGTCAGCCACGGGTGCCTCTTACTCCCCTTGGAATCTTTCCTCCTCTTTGGGATAAATTGATCCTGCAACTTCTGCATTATTCCCAGGAATACATGCCATTGCTGTTCCACCGTCTTCCCTGCTAGGGCCTCCTTCCAGTCAATTCTGGCCAGCTCCTGCCTCTGTAATCCCCTTTGCTATACTGTAATACTGACACTTCCGATTTTCCCTTACATAAACAGTTCACAGCGCCCCCTCAGAGGGCCTCAAACGCTAGGGAGTAGAAATAGGTTTTGAGCCTGGACTTAAAGGAGTGGATGGAGGGGGCAGTTCTGATGGGGAGCGGGATGCTGTTTCACAGTCTAGGAGCTGCAACTGCAAAAGCGCGGTCACCCCTGAGCTTAAGCCTAGACCGCGGGATAGTCAGTAGCCCCAAGTTTGCGAACTGAGGGACCTGGAGATAGAGTGGTGGGTTAGAAGAGGTTTGATATAGTGGGTGGGTGGGCAAGCCCGTTTAGGGCTTTGTATGTGAATAGGAGGAGCTTGAAGTTGATTCTGTACTGTACTGGGAGCCAGTGGAAATATGTGATCATGGCTGATCATCCACAATCAGTAACCCGTGCCTGCTTTCTCCTCATATCCATTGATTCCGTTAGCCCTCGGAGCTCTATCTAACTCTTTCTTGAAAAATTTCCAGTGAATTGGCCTCCACTGCCTTCTGTGGCAGAGAATTCCACAGATTCACAACTCTCTGGGTGAAAATATTTTTCCTCATCTTAGTCCTAAATGGCCAACCCCTTATTCTTAAACTGTGAGCCCCTGGTTCTGGACTCCCCCCCCCCCCCCCCCCCCCCCCCAAATCGGGAAAATTTTCCCTACACCGTAGATAAACACAAAATGCAGGATTAGTACGCGTGTCAGGGGTTATGGGGAGAAGACAGGAGAATGAGGTTTGTAGGTAGAGATAGACCAGCCATGATTGAATGGCAGAGTAGACCTGATGGGCCGAATACTGCTCCTATCACTTATGGATTTATGAAAAGCTGGAGCAACTCAGCGGGACAGGCAGCATCTCTGGAGAGAAGGAATGGGTGACGTTTCGGGCCAGAAGTCTGAAGAAGGGTCTCGACTCGAAACGTCACCCGTTCCTTCTCTCCAGAGATGCCGCCCGTCCCGCTGAGGTACTCCAACCTTTTGTGTCCATCATCGGTGTGCGCTCATGGGTTCTAAACATCCGCCCAACTCGACTGAGTCCGGGACTCTTAACCCGGAATCTCTCCCCATAAAACCTCAGATGCAGTGGCAAGATAACCATCTACTCGTGCGCTGAGCTGGGAAGGCGATAGAGGGTGTTTATCAGTCACTTGAACAGCCACAACCAGGATCCTGCTCGCTGCAGCTTTATAGGCTCACCACCATCAAAGCCACAACTGAACTCTGAACGGGCAACGGCCTGGGTTTCAATTTTGTTTGACTACACCACACGCACTAGGTACAATTGTAAACGTTACACCCAGCCAATGTACCTACATTAGGCTTGTATTCACTGGATTAGGCTTGTATTCACTGGATTAGGCTTGTATTCACTGGATTAAGCTTGTATTCACTGGATTAGGCTTGTATTCACTGGAGTTTAGAAGGATGAGAGGGGATCTTATAGAAACATATCTATCGGGGGGGGGGGGGGGTGTCCAATGCTTGGCTGAGTAGACATAACTTTTCAGCATTCCCGAAAACAAAGCCCTAAACTGCTAAAAAAAGACGAACTAAAGGAATCAAGTACTTTAAATTAAATCAGAAAGTATAAAGAACGTACGGATGCCTTCCAAGAAAGCAACTGCCACAGAAGCAAGCAAAGGAATCAAGAAAAAAAATCGAAGGTAGGCCCACAGCTCTGATGGAGCAGGGGACTAGATTTGGTGACCCCTCGGCAGGCGGTGAGTCTGGGGAGGGCTCCGGTATGAAGCTGGAGTCTACTACTCCCAGCAAGCGCTCTTTGACTCCGGTCAAAATACGAGGGAGTCGCCGTGAGTTACCAAAAAGGCCCACTGTTTGCCGAGAGGCTGCTGATGTTTCGTCTGGAGTTTCGGACTCAAGTAACGATGAGGTAACGGGAGACTCCACTAGCAGTGGAAGTGGAAATGAGGAAGAAGAAGAAGAAAAGCAAGAAGATACAGAGACTAATATGAAAACGATGCTTCAAGAAATTATTAACAGGCTCAAGAAAATTGAAGGAGATAACAAATTAATGAGGAGAGATAACAATAAATTTCGTAAGAGTTTGAAAAAAATGGAGGAGAAATTTCAAACAGTGACAAATAAAGTGGATAATATGCAAATGGAAAATGAAATGTTAAAATCTAGAGTGGAAAAAAATGAAGACAGTATTACTGCAGCAGCAATTGAAAGCAAAAAGACGGCGGAGAAGTTGGATGCCTTGGAAAACTATAGCAGGAGAAATAATGTTAAAATTGTTGGTTTGCCAGAGGGAGTGGAGGGGGAAGACCCAATTAACTTTTTTCAAGATTGGATAGTGACCACTCTGGGAATAGATAAACAAGGTCGGATGGAAATAGAAAGAGCACATAGGGCTCTAAGACAGAAACCCTCGGCTAATCAAAAGCCAAGATCTGTGTTGATTAATTTTTTAAGATACCAAGATCGAGAATTGGTTTTCAAAACAGTCGGGAATAATATAAGAGAGGGAAAACCAATAGAACATGAAGGCACTAAAATAATCTTTTACCCAGACATCAGTAATGCCTTGTTGAGCAGAAAAAAAGAATTTAATAAGGCCAAAAATATTCTATGGAAGAAAGGCTATAAGTTTACTTTACTGCATCCGGCTACTTTGAAGATTATGATCAACACTGGAGAAAATAATTTTTTTAAAGACTTTGTCAAAGCAGAAGAGTATGCGGAAGAATTGCCATCGAGAAATGCTTAAGAAGATTCATGAATGATTGATTATTAATAATAACTGTATACTATAGAGGGGATTAACTGTATTAAGGATTGTTAATTTTTAGAAGTACTTGATATATCGGGGGGGGGGTTGGAGAATGTGGATGCTCCACCATAATCATGGGCACAAGTGTGGTGTGGACCACACCTCGTATAATAGAGGGGGGTAATGTTGCTAATCTATTCATTAACAACATTAGAGGGAGGGTCTATTTCTCTATCTTTCTTATTTCTTTTCTGTTTTTATACCTGGACTATGGAGGGGAGTACACTGAAATACGGCACAATGTAAATACCGGAACAGGTATCAAGGTAAGGAAAAAGGAAAAAAAAAAGGAAAAGGAAAAAAAAAAAGGAATGAATGGATAACACATTAAATTTTTTTAAGTTATAATGTGAATGGGTTAAATGGACCGATAAAAAGGAAGAGAATTTTAACACAGATGAAAAAATTGGAAGTAGATATAGCTTTCTTGCAAGAAACACATCTAACGGAAAAAGAGCATCAAAAGTTAAAGAGAGATTGGGTAGGAAGTATGGTCGCATCTTCTTTTAACTCAAAAGCAAGAGGGATTGCTATCCTATTTAAGAAAACGCTACCAATTAAGATACAAAATATTGTAAGTGACCCAGTAGGTAGATTTGTAATGGTACATTGTCAAATTTTCTCAGAATTGTGGACCTTAATGAATATATATGCACCAAATATAGATGATGAGAAGTTTGTGCAGGGTACCTTTTTAAATCTGGCGGAAGCACATGAAAATATATTGATAGGGGGAGATTTCAATTTTTGTTTAGATCCAGTAATGGATAGATCATCAAGGACAACGACAAGGACAAGAGCAGCGAAGACAACCTTGAATTTAATGGAAATTTTAAATTTAATAGATGTTTGGAGGAAAAGCCATCCCAGGGAAAGAGACTACTCCTTTTATTCCAAAAGACATGATACATATTCTAGAATAGATCTATTTTTGATTTCAGCTCAATTAAGGGGTAGAATAATACAAATAGATTACAAGGCTAGATTGTTATCGGCTCACTCACCATTATTAATGAAAATTACGATGCCAGACAAAGAACAGTCAGTTTATAGATGGAGACTCAACTCTTTACTATGGAAAAGGCAAGACTTTTGTGATTTTATTCGAGGACAAATTGAATTAATTTTGGAAACAAATTTAAATTCAGTTGATGATAAATTTATTGTATGGGATTCAATGAAGGCTTATTTGAGAGGCCAAATTATAAGCTACTCATCTAAGATAAAGAAAGACTATAGGAAGGAATCTGAAAGATTAGAAAAAGAAATCACAGTATTAGAAAAAGACTTACAGAAAACTTCTTCAGATACGAAAAAAACACAACTTGCAAATAAAAAATTTCAATACAATACTTTACATACTTACAGAACAGAAAAACTAATATTACGAACTAACCAAAGATATTATGAATTAGGAGAAAGAGCGCACAAAGTATTGGCATGGCAACTGAAAGAAGAACAAATATCAAGAACAATAAATTCAATTAGAACAGATCAAAACATTATTACTTATAAACCTAGAGAAATCAACGAGGTATTTAAGCAATTCTACACTAATCTGTACCATTCTGAACCTGAAAAAGATGAAATTAAGATAAATAATTTTTTATCCAAGATACAATTACCAGCAATCTCTAATGAGGAGCAGATGGGACTAAATGCCTCCTTTACTTTGAGAGAAGTGGAGGAAGTATTATATTCTTTACCAAGTAATAAATCTCCAGGGGAAGATGGTTTCCCGCCTGAGTTCTATAAAAAATTGAAAGATTTGTTGTTACCAGTATTTATGGAAGTGATACATCAAGCGGAAAAAACTTCTACATTACCAGAATCCTTCTCACTGGCAATTATAACCGTAATTCAAAAAAAAGGGAAAGACCCTTTAAATGCATCTTCTTATAGACCAATATAATTGTTGAATGCAGATTATAAAATAGTTGCTAAACTTTTGGCAAGGAGATTGGCAGAATATTTACCGAACCTGGTTAAAGAGGACCAAACTGGATTTGTCAAAAAAGGGAAATATCTGATAATGTAGCAAGATTTATAAGTATTTTACATTTAGCACAGAAAAGAAAGGAATTGAGCGTAGCAGTTGCTGTAGATGCTGAAAAGGCGTTTGACAGGTTAGAATGGGATTTTTTATTTAAAGTATTAGAAAAGTACGGATTGGGAAATGGTTTCATTAACTGGGTAAAAGCTCTTTATAAACAACCTAAAGCCAAAGTGGTGACAAATGGCCAATCTTCTCAATCATTTAATTTGGAAAGATCTAGTAGACAGGGATGTCCCTTGTCACCAGCTTTATTTGTATGGGTTATTGAACCTCTCTCTGGCAGAGCTAATAAGATCAGATTTAGACATTGAAGGATTTAAAGTTAATCAGGAAAATCACAAAATTACTTTATTTGCAGATGATGTTTTAATTTGTCTTACTAGACCATTGGAATCCTTAAGAAAATTATATTTCAGACTGGACGAATATGGGAAAGTATCAGGATATAAAATTAATAAAGATAAAACTGAAATAATGCCTCTTTCTGAAGGTAATTATGATCAATGTAAAAGAGAAAGTCAGTTTAAATGGCAAAAAGAAGGCATGAAGTACCTAGGGGTTAAAGTAGATAATAAATTAAATAAGTTAAATAATCTGTATCAACTAAATTATAAACCACTAATTAAAAAAATTGATGAGGACTTGAAGAAATGGATGAATCTTCCAATTACATTGCTAGGGAGAGTGAACTGTATTAAGATGAATATTTTTCCGAGGTTACAGTATTTTCAAGAATTGAATAAAATTGTGAGAAATTTTCTTTGGAACGGTAAAATGCCAAGAGTGTCTATGGAAAAATTAACATGGAAATTTGAATTAGGTGGACTGCAATTACCAAATTTTAAAAATTACTATCTGGCAGCACAAATGAGTTTTATTTCATCCTTTTATCAAGAGGATAGAAAAACAGCATGGGTTAAAATTGAAATGGATAAAATAAAAGAACTATGCCCAGAGGAATTTATCTATACATGGGAAGCGAAGCTATTAGTTAAGGATCAAGCGTCATCTTTGCTAAAACATTTAATTAATATATTGTTGAAAATAGTTAAAACAAATGATAAAAGATTTTTTCTAACAGCTAAAACTCCATTAGTAAAAAATAGATTACTGCCGTTTGCTTGGAATAATCAAATATTACAAGTCTGGGAACAGAAGGGTATTAAACATATGGGAGATTGCTACGAAGGAAATAATTTTTTGACATTTTCTCAATTGAGAAACAAATATCAAATTCCAGGGAATAGTATTTTTTTCTATTATCAATTACAATCTTTTTTAAGGGAAAAGTTAGGTAATTCAATGTTTTTATTTCAAATTAAAGGAATTGAATCCCTGATTCAGGGCAAGGGAACTAAAAAAATTATATCTTCAATGTATAAATTGTTACAAAAATCTAGTCCAAAGGAATTCAAAAATCAAGACAAAGATGGGAAACAGATCCGAATATTAGCATTGATGAACAAAATTGGGAAAGATTGTGTTTAGAAAGTATGAAAAATACTATTAATGTGAGATATAGTTTAGTACAATACAATTTTTTACATCAACTATATTTAACTCTGAAAAAATTAAACAATTTAAATCCAAATTTACCTGAAATTTGTTTTAGATGCAACCAGGATGTGGGTACTTTTTTACACTCCACATGGGCATGTCCTAAGGTAACTCCTTTTTGGAAAGACCTAAAAAACATTTTGGAACAATTGATGAATAAGACCATGCCATTGGATTCAAGGTTGTTTTTATTGGGAGATACTAAAGAAATATTACCAAGATTAATTTTAGATAAATATCAGGAAAGATTTCTCAAAATAGCAATAGCAATAGCAAAAAAATGTGTGGCGGTCACTTGGAAAGATCACAATGAAATAAGAATTGCAAGATGGTATGCAGAAATGTGTAGTTGTATCCCATTAGAAAAAGCTACTTATAATCTGAGCAATAAATATGATTTCTTTTTTAAACTTTGGAACCCATTCACTTTAAAATTAGGATTAAGAATTGGAAATATTTAATTTTAGGATTGTTTTGATACCCCTAAAAAGAATATAATAAGAAATTAGCCGGAAGTGTTTCCTTCTTGTCTCCAGGTTTCCTTCTTTCTTCTTTCTTTCTTTCTTTCCTTTTTTAATTTTTATTTCTTTATCTTTCTTCTTCTCCTTTTTCCTCTTTTTTCTAACTGGGGGGTGGGGGGAGGGGGGTTGTGGGTGGGGAGATAATACAGAACAATACAGGTATAATCGAATTTAAAATGTATAATCAAATTTATAATGTAGGTACCATCGCGTACTATGAGTTCATACATGTATTTGTTTTGTTAAAATTTAAATAAAATTAATTAGAAACATATCTATCTTTTACTAGTCTATGTTTATGTGTGTATGTGCGCAGCGTAACTTTTGTCGTTCGCACAGCCAAAACGGTACACCGTAGCACCACGCATTTTGCACCACCTTACTCACCATTATCCTGGGCATATAATGAAACCACTCTCACTCAAATTGAAGCTACATTTGTAAAGCTAGAGAGATTTTAAAGTTTCACAATTTCCCCCCAGTGCTCACTCAGTGACAACACCCTCTTCCCTTCCCTGTTCCCCCTCTATGAGGAATGGGCCCAAACGGGTCCACTTGGTCTAGTAAAATTATAAAAGGACTGGACATGCTAGATGCAGGAAAACGTTACCAATGTTGGGGAGTCCAGAACCAGGGGCCACAGTCTGAGAATAATGGGGAGGCCATTTAAAACTGAGGTGAGAAAAAACTTTTTACAATACAATATATCTTTATTGTCATTGTACAGGGTTACAACGAGATTGGGAATGCGCCTCCCATACGATGCAATAAATGAATGAGCTAATCAGTATTAATTTATGCATCCCAGTGAAACAAAATTAGAACAGTTTTAAAACAGTATAAAGTGTAAGTAGGTCTGTGCCGGATCACTGTGCGATGTGACCATCCGGCTCAGCAGGACCGGTTCATAGCAGCTATGTCCCTGGGGATGAAGCTGTTCCTGAGTCTGGAGGTGCGGGCGTAGAAGGCCTTGTATCGTCTGCCCGATGGTAGGAGTTCGAACAGACTATTGCAGGGGTGTGAAGAGTCTTTGTGGATGCTGGTGGCTTTTCTGAGGCATCGTGTGTTGTAGATGCTCTAGAGGGCTGGTAGCTGTGTTCCGATGGTCCTCTGAGCTCTATGGACTACCCGCTGAAGAGCTTTCCTCTCTGCCTCCGTGCAGCTGAGGTACCACACATGGATGCCATGTGTTAGGATGCTGTCTATGGTGCAGCGGTAGAAGGTCGTCAGCAGCTGTTGGTGTTGACCAGACTTCTTCAGTGTTCTTAGATAGAACAGTCGTTGCTGTGCCTTCTTGACCAGCGCAGCGGTGTTAGTGGACCATGTGAGATCCTCCGAAATGTGAGTGCCCAGAAACTTGAAGTTGGACACTCTCTCCACACTGTCCCCATTGATAAAGATCGGGGCGTATTCCCCGTTGTGTGTTCTACGGAAGTTGATGATCAGCTCCTTGGTCTTGGTGGTATTTAGGGACAGGTTGCTATCCGAGCACCAGTCCGCCAGGTTCTGCACCTCTGCTCTATAGTTTGTTTCATCACCGTTGGTGATCAGCCCTATCACCGTTGTGTCGTCTGCAAACCTGACAATGGTGTTGGTGTCGAATGCAGGACCACGGTCGTGTGTGAAGAGGGAGTGGAGCATGGGGCTCAGAACACAGCCCTGTGGTGTGCCGGTACTCAGGGTGAGAGTGGAGGACAGGTGCGGGCCCATTCTCACTGCCTGCGGTCGCTCCAGCAGGAAGTCCAGGATCCAGTCGCATAACGACGAGCTGAGGACTAGCTGGTGAAGTTTGGTGATGAGCTTGGTGGGGATGACCGTGTTGAAGGCAGAGCTATAGTCAATGAATAGTATCCTCACGTACGTGCCCTGTCTCTCCAGGTGAGTCAGGACAGTGTGAAGAGCCAGAGAAATGGCGTCCTCTGTGGATCTGTTTGCCCTGTATGTAAATTGATGTGGGTCCAGTGAGGCAGGGATGCTGGATTGGATGTGTGAGAGGACCAGCCTTTCAAAGCACTTCATGACTATAGGAGTTAGGACAACCGGATGGTAGTCGTTCAGGTTGGTGATCTTTTCTTTTTTGGGCACCAGCACTATGATAGCCGACTTCAGGCACTTGGGGGCCGTAGCCAGAGATAGTGACAGGTTAAAGATCCTGGTGAATAGCTCAGCCAACTGTTCAGCACAGTCCTTAAGTACCCTTCCTTGAACTCCATCCGGGCCTGCAGCCATGCGTGGGTTGACCCCTAGCAGAGCGCATTGTACTTCCTGTGTGCTCAATGTTAAGACCAGTCCCTCCGCCTTGGCTGGGGTTCTTCCACTCAAGTTGGTGTTGCCAGTTTTGAAGCGGGCAAAGAAGGTGTTTAGTTCGTTGGTCAGTGTGGCATCGCTGTGGGGGCAGGCAGGGCTGCTCTTGGAGCCAATGATGTCCCTGACACCCTGCCACATGCTTCTGGTGTCCGTGGAGTTGAAGTGGTCTTCCACCCGTTGCCTGTGGGTGTCTTTGTCCCTTCTTATACCTTTATTCAGGTTTGACCTAGCAACACTGAATGCTGAAGTGTCACCAGATTTAAAGGCATTGTTGCGTGCCCAGAGAGTTGTAAATTTGTGGAATTCTCTGCCACAGAGGGCAGTGGAGGCCAAATCACTGGATGGATTTAAGAGAGAGTTGGATAGAGTTCTAGGGGCTAGTGGGATCAAGGGATATGGGGAGAAGGCAGGCACGGGTTACAGATTGTGGATGATCAGCCATGATCACAATGATTGACGGTGCTGGCTCGAAGGGCAGAATGGCCTCCTCCTGCACCTATTTTCTATGTTTCTATGTTTCTTTGGCGTGTAGGAGGAAACTAAAGATCTCGGTGGAAACACACGCAGGTCACGGGGAGAACGTGCAAACTCCGTACAGACAGCACCCGTGGTCGGGATGGAACCCGGGTCTCTGGCGCTGTGAGGCAGCAACTCTACCGCCGCGCCACCATGTCCTTTTCTCCAGAGATGCTGTCTGACCCGCTGAGTTACTCCCAGCTTTTTGCGTCTACCTTCAGTTTGTACTGTACCGAGGGTGGAAAAGAGTCGGCCAGGGAACTTGAGACAAGGCTGGAAGACAGAGGGAGAGACAGGGAGGGGGGAGAGACAGGGAGAAAGGGCGAAGTTGACAGGCTGGGAGAATACAGCGATGGAGGACAGGGTGTGTGAGTTCGCCTTTCTCGCGACGGAGATAAGTTCAGACATAAATAAACTCAGGATGTGGTTAGGGGTATAGGTGCGAGCATACATCCTGTTATTGTGAACTGAGTTGCACTTTACTGGAAATGTTCAAGAGAGATTTGGCTCTTCGGGCTAAAGGAATCGAGGTGTATGGGGAGAAAGCAGGAACGGGCCACTGATTTAAAACCGCGGTGAGAAAAAACTTTTTCACCCAGAGAGTTGTGAATTTGTGGAATTCTCTGCCATAGAAGGCAGTCAGTGGAGGCCAAGATCACTGGATTGATTTAAGACAGAGTTAGTTAGAGCTCTGGGGGCTAGTGGAACCAAGGAATATGGTGAGAAGGCAGGCACGGGTTACTGATTGTGGATGATCAGCCATGATCACAATGAATGGTGGTGCTGGCTCGAAGGGCCAAATGGCCTCCTCCTGCACCTTATTTTCTATGTTTCTATGTTTCTATGATGTTGGATGTTCAGCCATGGTCATATTGAATGGCGGTGCTAGCTCGAAGTGCCGAATGGCCTCCTCTTGCACCTATTTTTCGATTTTTTTCTACGTTTCTGCGCTTCAGATTTCGCCTCGAACTTCTGCTTCGGTCTGAAAGTAAAGTGGTTTCACGAGCCGAACGCTTTCCTCAACAGAGCCAAATGTAACCAAATCCAATGAACATAGATCAAAAATCACAAGGTACATTCAATGGTGTAATTGGTTGTACCTCGCACCTCGACATAGCGATTTGCTGGTGAAATGTAATTCTCAGCCCAAGACGGCAAAAGTGTTTGGCAGAAGCAACATATAAATAGGAAACGGGAAGCGGGAAGCAAGCGGCAATCTGTTGGCCGGCCTTCCAAGCTCTTTAGGCCTCTTCATTTCTAGCTGGAGGCCTGACATCAACTGCCTCCACGTTTCCGCTCCCCCTTATCGGCTCTACCCGCCCCCCACCCCCTGCCTTGTCTTATCTCCTCTTCTTGATACCGCACGAACCGCCGCTGTTGGGCTATGAACGTGCACGCAGTTGCAGATATAAAAATTTCGAGTAGCAATAGACAGTAGACAATAGGTGCAGGAGGAGGCCATTCGGCCCTTCGAGCCAGCACCGCCATTCAATGTGGTCATGGCTGAAAATTCTGAATCAGTACCCCGTTCCTGCCCTCTCCCCATAACCCCTGACTCCGCTATCCTTAAGAGCTCTATCTAGCTCTCTCTTGAATGCATTCAGAGAATTGGCCTCCACTGCCTTCTGAGGCAGAGAATTCCACAGATTCACAACTCTCAGACTGAAAACGTTTTTCCTCATCTCAGTTCTAAATGGCCTACCCCTTATTCTTAAACTGTGGCCCCTTGTTCTGGACTCCCCCAAACATTGGGAACATGTTTCCTCCCTCTAACGTGTCTAACCCCTTAATAATCTTATACGTTTCGATAAGATCACCTTCATCCTTCTAAATTCCAGTGTATACAAGCCCAGTCGATCCTGTCTTTCAACATATGACAGTCCTGCCATTCCGGAAATTAACCTAGTAAACCTACGCTGCATGTCCTCAATGGCAAGAATATTCTACCTCAAATTTGGAGACCAAAACTGCACACAGTATTCCAGGTGCGGTCTCACTAAGGCCCTGTACAACTGCAGAAGGACCTCTTTGCTCCTATACTCAACTACTCTGGTTATGAAGGCCAACATTCCATTGGCTTTCTTCACTGCCTGCTGTACCTGCATGCTTCCTTTCAGTGACTGATGCACTAGGCCACCCAGATCTCGTTGTACGTCCCCTTTTCCTAACTTGACACCATTCAGATAATAATCTGCTTTCCTATTCTTACCACCAAAGTGGATAACCTCACACTTATCCACATTAAACTACATCTCCCAAGTCACCCTGTCTAAATCTCCCTGCAACCTCATAGCATCTTCCTCACAGTTCACACTACCACACAGCTTCGTATCATCTGTAAATTTGCTAATGGTACCTTTAGTCCCTTCATCCAAGTCAAATTGGCTTGGTAAATGTAAAATTTGTCCCTGGTGGGTGTAGGATAGTGTGTTAATGTGCGGGGATCGCTGGTCGGCGCGGACCTGGTTGGCCGAAGGGCCTGTTTCCGCGCTGTAACTCTAAATTAAACTAAACTAAAGTAAACCTCCTCCTACTTATCCTTGGACCATAACGCCACGGATGAGCACCAGGCCATCATTTTGCAGACTTACCTCTGATTTTATCACTTCCATCTGTCTGCCTCCAACATTATCGTTCCCCAGCCTCGCTCGGACATTCTCCCTCCTCCAGAGATGCTGCCGCGCGCGCTGAGCTACTCCAGCTTCTTGTGTCATATTGGCTACAGGACCAAGTAGCCAAAACCTCTCCTGCATTGGTGCAGCACCCTCCACTCCCACCTCACTTTCCCCCTCCCTTCCCCCCTCCTCCCTCCATCCCGCTCACCTTCCCCTCCCCCTTCCCCTCCCCCCCACTCCATCCCCGTCATACAATAGACAATAGGTGCAGGAGGATGCCATTCGGCCCTTCGAGCCAGCACCGCCAGTCAATGTGATCATGGCTGATAATTCTCAATCAGTACCCCGTTCCTGCCTTCTCCCCGTACCCCCTGACTCCGCTATCCTTAAGAGCTCTATCCAGCTCTCTCTTGAATGCATTCAGAGAATTGGCTTCCACTGCCTTCTGAGGCAGAGAATTCCACAGATTCACAACTCTCTGACTGAAAAAGTTTTTCCTCATCTCAGTTCTAAATGGCCTACCCCTTATTCTTAAACTGTGGCCCCTTTTTCCGGACTCCCCCAACATTGGGAACATGTTTCCTGCCACTATCGTGTCCAACCCCTTAATAATCGTATACGTTTCGATAAGATCTCCTCTCATCCTTTTAAATTCCAGTGTATACAAGCCTAGTCGCTCCAGTCCTTCAACATATGATAGTCCCGCCATTCCGGGAATTAACCTAGTAAACCTACGCTGCACGCCCTCAATAGCAAGAATATCCTTCCTCAAATTTGGAGACCAAAACTGCACACAGTACTCCAGGTGCGGTCTCACTAGGGCCCTGTCCAACTGCAAAGGGACCTCTTTGCTCCTATACTCAACTCCTCTTGTTATGAAGGCCAACATTCCATTGGTTTTCTTCACTGCCAATAGCCCCTTATCCTACCTCCTCCACCCTCCCTCCATCCCTCCCACCCGCTCCCTCCACCCCCCTCCGTCCCTCCCTCCATCCCTCCATCCCTCATGGATCAGCCACGATGGCATGGCGGACAAGACCAGATGGGCCGAATGGCCTAATTCCGCTCCTAACACGTGAACTTATGAAATATATGATCACGGCTGATCATCCACAATCAGAAGGCAGGAACGGGGTACTGATTGAGAATGATCAGCCATGATCACATTGAATGGCGGTGCTGGCTCGAAGGGCCGAATGGCCTCCTCCTGCACCTATTGCCTATTGTCTATAGTAACCCGTGCCTGCTTTCTCCCCATATCTATTGTTTCCGTTAGCTCAATCTAACTGTTTCTTGAAATACTTCCAGTGATTCGGCCTCCACTGCCCTCTGTGGCAGAGAATTCCACAGATTCACAACTCTCTGGGTGAAAATGTTGTTCCTCATCTTAGTCCTAAATGGCCTACCCCTTATTCTTAAACTGTGACCCGCTGGTTCTGGACTCCCCCCAAAATCGGGAACATTTTTCCTACACCGAAGGTAGACACAAAATGCAGGATTAGTGCGGGTGTCAGGGGTTATGGGGAGAAGGCATGAGAATGAGGTTAGGAGGGAGAGATAGACCAGCCATGATTGAATGGCAGAGTAGACCTGATGGGCCGAATACTGCTCCTATCACTTATGGACTTATGAAAAGCTGGAGCAACTCAGCGGGACAGGCAGCATCTCTGGAGAGAAGGAATGGGTGACGTTTCGGGCCAGAAGTCTGAAGAAGGGTCTCGACTCGAAACGTCACCCGTTCCTTCTCTCCAGAGATGCCGCCCGTCCCGCTGAGGTACTCCAACTTTTTGTGTCCATCATCGGTGTGCGCTCATGGGTTCTAAACATCCGCCCAACTCGACTGTGTCCCGGACTCTTAACCCGGAATCTCTCCCCATAAAACCTCAGATGCAGTGGCAAGATAACCATGGACTCCCCATCCATCTACTCGTGCGCTGAGCTGGGAAGGAGGTGTTTGCGATAGAGGGTGTTTATCAGTCACTTGCGCCCCATATGAACAGCCACAACCAGGTTCCTGCTCGCTGCAGCTTTATAGGCGCACCACCATCAAAGCTACAACTGAACTCTGAATGAGCAACGGCCTGGGTTTCAATTTTGTTTTACTACACCACACGCATTAGGTACAATTGTACATGTTACACCCAGCCAATGTCTCTACATTAGGCTTGTATTCACTGGATTAGGCTTGTATTCACTGGATTAGGCTTGTATCCACTGGATTAGGCTTGTATTCACTGGATTAGGCTTGTATTCACTGGATTAGGCTTGTATTCACTGGATTAGGCTTGTATTCACTGGAGTAGGCTTGTATTCACTGGATTAGGCTTGTATTCACTGGAGTAGGCTTGTATTCACTGGATTAGGATTGTATTCACTGGAGTTTAGAAGGTTGAGAGGGGATCTTTATTGAAACCTATCTATCTATTACTAGTCCGTGTTTATGTGTGTATGTGCGCAGCGTAACTTTTGTCGTTCGCACAGCCACAACGGTACATCGTAGCACCACGATGTTTGCACCACCTTACTCACCATTATCCTGGGCATATAATGAAACCACTCTCACTCAAACTGGAGCTACATTTATAAAGCTACAGAGATTTTAAAGTTTCACAAGTTCCCCCTAGTGCTCACTCAGTGACGACACCCTCTTCCATTCCATGTTCCCCCTCTACGAGGAATGGGCCCAAACGGGTCCACTTGGTCTAGTAAAATAGACAATAGACAATAGACAATAGGTGCAGGAGTAGGCCATTCAGCCCTTCGAGCCAGCACCGCCATTCAATGTGATCATGGCTGATAACTCTCAATCAGTACCCTGTTCCTGCCTTCTCCCCATACCCCCTCACTCCGCTATCCTTAAGAGCTCTATACAGCTCTCTCTTGAAAGCATCCAACGAACTGGCCTCCACTGCCTTCTGAGGCAGAGAATTCCACACCTTCACCACTCTCTGACTGAAAAAGTTCTTCCTCATCCCCGTTCTAAATTATAATAGGATTAGACAAGCTAGATGCAGGAAAATGTTACCAATGTTGGGGGAGTCTACAACCAGGGGCCACAGTCTGAGAATAATGGGGAGGCCATTTAAAACTGAGGTGAGAAAAAACGTTTTACAATACAATACAATACAATATATCTTTATTGTCATTTTACAGGGGTACAACGAGATTGGGAATGCGCCTCCCATACGATGCTATAAATGAATTAGCTAATCAGTATTAATTTATACATCCCAGTGAAACAAAATTAGAACTGTTTTAAAACAGTATAAAGTGTAAGTAGGTCTGTGCCGGATCACTGTGCGTTGTGACCATCCGGCTCATGAGGACCGGTTCATAGCAGCTATGGCCCTGGGGATGAAGCTGTTCCTGAGTCTGGAGGTGCGGGCGTAGAAGGCCTTGTATCGTCTGCCCGATGGTAGGAGTTGGAACAGACTATTGCAGGGGTGTGAAGAGTCTTTGTGGATGCTGGTGGCTTTTCTGAGGCATCGTGTGTTGTAGATGCCCTCCAAGGCTGGTAGCTGTGTTCCGATGGTCCTCTGAGTTCTATGGACTACCCGCTGAAGAGCTTTCCTCTCTGCCTCCGTGCAGCTGAGGTACCACACAGGGATGCCATGTGTTAGGATGCTCTCTATGGTGCAGCGGTAGAAGGTCGTCAGCAGCTGTTGGGGCAGACCAGACTTCTTCAGTGTTCTTAGATAGAACAGTCGTTGCTGTGCCTTCTTGACCAGCGCAGCAGTGTTATTGGACCATGTTAGGTCCTCCGAAATGTGAGTGCCCAGAAACTTGAAGCTGGACACTCTCTCCACACCGTCCCCATTGATAAAGATCGGGGCGTATTCCCCGTTGTGTGATCTACGGAAGTTGATGATCAGCTCCTTGGTCTTGGTGGTATTTAGGGACAGGTTGTTATCAGAGCACCAGTCCGCCAGGTTCTGTACCTCTGCTCTATAGTTTGTTTCATCCCCGTTGGTGATCAGCCCTATCACCGTTGTGTCGTCTGCAAACTTGACAATGGTGTTGGTGTCGAATGCAGGACCACGGTCGTGTGTGAAGAGGGAGTAGAGCATGGGGCTCAGAACACAGCCCTGTGGTGTGCCGGTACTCAGGGTGATAGTGCAGGACAGGTGCGGGCCCATTCTCACTGCCTGCGGTCGCTCCAGCAGGAAGTCCAGGATCCAGTCGCATAACGACGAGCTGAGGCGTAGCTGGTGGAGTTTGCTAATGGGCTTGGTGGGGATGACCGTGTTGAAGGCAGAGCTATAGTCAATGAATAGCATCCTCACGTACGTGTCCTGTCTCTCCAGGTGAGTCAGGACAGTGTGAAGAGCCAGAGAGATGTAGTCTTCTGTGGATCTGTTTGCCCTGTATGTAAATTGATGTGGGTCCAGTGAGGCAGGGATGCTGGATTTGATGTGTGAGACGACCAGCCTTTCAAAGCACTGCATGACTATAGGAGTTAGGACAACCGGGCGGTAGTCGTTCAGGTTGGAGATCTTTGCTTTTTTGGGCACCAGCACTATGATAGCCGACTTCAGGCACTTGGGAACCGTAGCCAGAGATAGTGACAGGTTAAAGATCCTAGTGAATAGCTCAGCCAACTGTTCAGCACAGTCCATAAGTACCCTTCCTTGAACTCCATCCGGGCCTGCAGCCTTGCGTGGGTTGACCACTAGCAGAGCACGTTGTACTTCCTGTGTGCTCAATGTTAAGACCAGCCCCTCCGCCTCGGCTGGGGTTCTTCCACTCAAGGTGGTGTTGCCAGTTTCGAAGCGGGCAAAGAAGGTGTTTAGCTCGTTGGTCAGTGTGGCATCGCTGTGGGGGCAGGCAGGGCTGCTCTTGTAGCTAGTGATGGCCCTGACACCCTGCCACATGCTTCTGGTGTCCGTGGTGTTGAAGTGGTCTTCCACCCGTTGCCTGTGGGTGTCTTTGTCCCTTCTTATACCTTTGTTCAGGTTTGACCTAGCAACACTGAATACTGAAGTGTCACCAGATTTAAAGGCATTGTTGCGTGCCCAAAGAGTTGTGAATTTGTGGAATTCTCTGCCACAGTGGGCAGTGGAGGCCAAATCACTGGATGGATTTAAGAGAGAGTTAGATAGAGTTCTAGGGGCTAGTGGAATCAAGGGATATGGGGAGAAGGCATGCACGGGTTACTGATTGTAGATGATCAGCCATGATCACAATGATTGGCGCTGCTGGCTCGAAGGGCAGAATGGCCTCCTCCTGCACCTATTTTCTATGTTTCTATGTTTCTATACATGTAGGTCTTTGGCGTGTAGGAGGAAACTAAAGATCTCGGTGGAAACCCACGCAGGTCACGGGGGAACGTGCAAACTCCGTACAGACAGCATCCGTGGTCGGGATGGAACCCGGGTCTCTGGCGCTGTGAGGCAGCAACTCTACCGCCGGGCGATCGTATCCTTTTCTCCAGAGATGCTGTCTGACCCGCTGAGTTACTCCCAGCTTTTGCGTCTACCTTCAGTTTGTACTGTACCGAGGGTGGAAAGGAGTCGGCCAGGGAACTTGAGACAAGGCTGGAAGACAGAGGGAGAGACAGGGAGGGGGGAGAGACAGGGAGAAAGGGCGAGGTTGACAGGCTGGGAGAATGCAGCGATGGAGGACAGGGTGTGTGAGTTCGCCTTTATCGCGACGGAGATGTTCAGACATACATAAACCCAGGATGTGGTTAGGGGTATAGGTGCGAGCATACATCCTGTTATTGTGAACTGAGTTGCACTTTACTGGAATTGTTTAAGAGAGATTTAACTCTTCGGGCT
>NC_135971.1:16536057-16646057 GCF_053455715.1 Rhinoraja longicauda | reverse complement strand
CAATGTTATTTATTGTAAGGGGAACAGTCTCAAAAGTAAACTTACAGGCTTCTCAAAATCGTTGTGGGGGTAAAGAAAGCAAGTCGCCAGCATTGTGGTCGCTGCAAAGGGCAGAGGGCGGCACAGTGCTGGCACCCAGTGGCCACTTAGGGCGACACAGTGGCGCAGCGGGTAGAGTTGCTGCCTCACAGCGCCAGAGACCCGGGTTCGATCCCGACTGCCGCCTCTGTCTGTACGGAGATTGTACATTCTTCGCCCGTGACCTGCTTGGGGTCTTCCTCCGGGTTTTCTCCCACACTCCAAAGACGTGCAGGTGAAATTGTTTTTTGAAAAAAATGTCCCTAGCGCGTGTAGGATAGTGCCAGTGTGCGGGCACTGTTGGGCCAAATGGCTCCTTTCCACGCTGTATCTCCAAGCTAAAGTGTCTGAACTTGATTTTATGAAAGGATCTTGTAAAACGTGGTCCCAATTTTCCAGCATCCCACAACAACTGAGTCCAATAACCAATAACCAAAGTCTGTGGTCTCTTTTTTGCTCTGGTTTATTTTCACCCACATGTTTAGACCGTAATGTTGTATCCTTATTGTTTTGATGTGTTTATGCTTTATTCTTAATTGTTAACTGTATGTTTGTGTTGTCATTTGTGAGCGGAGCACCTCCCGAGATCCTGCCTGACCCGCTGAGTTTCGTCTAGAGATGCAGCGCGGAAACAGGCCCTTCAGCCCACCAATTCCCTGCCGACCCAGCGATCCCGTACACTAACACTATCCTACACACACTGGAGACAATTTACAATTTTACCAAGCCAATTAACCTCCAAACCTGTACGTCTTTCGAGTGTGGGAGGAAACTAGAGCACCGAAGAAAACCCACCCAGTCCACGGGGAGAACGTACAAACTCTATACAAACAGCACACGTAGTCAGGATCGAACCCAGGTGTCTGGTGCTGTAAGGCAACAAGTCTACCGCTGAGCCACCGTTTCGCTCCAGCATTTTGTGCCAACGACGGAATCTGGGTCGCAATGTGGCAGGGGCACATGAGAGATAGGAGGAGGCCATTCGGCCATTCTCAAGCCTGCTTCTCCATTCAATAAGACCCCGATGGTCCTTCACCCTTGCGCCTTGTTTCCTGTATCCACCTTGTGTCGCTTAATACAGGTGGTTCTGCAGTAACACAACCGTTGCATTCCTAAAAACCGTTGCATTCCTATAGAAAAATCATGTTATAAAGTCCATTGTGAAAATGGTGGGAAGGAATGGGGAGTAGAGAGTTTCAGACCGGCAATAACAAAGTTATTGTTCCCTCAGAATATTCAAAAATAATCACTGGATGGATTTAAGAGAGAGCTGGATAGAGCTCTAGGGGGCTAGTGGAATCAAGGGACATGGGGAGAAGGCAGGAACGGGGTATTGATTGGGGACGGTCAGCCATGATCACAATGAATGGCGGTGCTGGCCCGAAGGGCCGAATGGCCTCCTCCTGCACATATTTTCTATGTTTAAAGGCACATTCCTTGTATATGCACATACTTGGCCAATAAACTTATTCATCCATTCATCCATTCTATCATCTGGTACTAAACCCTTTGCACATCTTCAAAGCAGCAATGGAACAGCTTTATCAAGTTTCACAAGTCACAGGAGTAGAAGTAGGCCATTCGGCCCATCGAGTCCACTCCGCCGTTCAATCATGGCTGATCTCGGCCTCCTAATTTCATTCTCCTGCCATCTCCCCATAACTCTTTCTAATCAAGATTCTGTCTTTAAAATGCCCATTGACTGCCTCCATAGCCCTCTGTGGCAATGAGTTCCACAGATTAACTACCCTCTGGCTCAAGACGTTCCTCCTCACCTCCTTTGTAAAAGAGCACCCTTTAATTCTGATTTTCACAGAGGTTAACTCAGCGGGACAGGCAGCATCTCTGGATAGAAGGAATGAAGAACAGTCTCGACCCGAAACGTCACCCATTCCTTCTCTCCAGAGATGCTGCCTCTCCCGCTGAGTTCACCCAGCTTTTTGTGTCTATCTTCAATTTAAACCAGCATCTGCAGTTCCTCCCGACACTCCTCCAGAGATGCTGCCTGACTTGCTGAGTTACTCCAGCACACTGCGCTTATATTTGGTACAAACCAGCACCTGCACTTCCTTTTTATTACATGTGGCCAGTTTGCTCTGTGAGGTATCGTTTTGCTTTGCCATTATGTTTCTTCTCACCTCTTTCCTGAGTTGGTATGCCCTTTATTAGACGCTTGACGCCATTGATGTACAGAGGAATGTTCAGTTTAAGTCCAAGTCTTGCTGAAGCAGGTAACGCAAGTAGATGGAGTGGTAAAGAATGCTAATGATGAACCAGAGGTGGTACATGAAGCAGGTACTATAACAAGATACCTGGACCCATGTGAAGGTTTAGAGGGATACTAGACCAAGTGGACACATTGGACCCAAACCTCTCCTGCATTGATGCATTCCCCCTCCCCCCCCACTCTCCTCTCCCCTTCCAACGAACCTCCCCCTCCTCTCTCCCCATTTCCCCCTCCCCTCACTCTCCTCTCCCCTCACTCCCCCCTCCCCTCCCAACGTCCCTCCCCCCCACTCTCCTCTCCCCCACACTCTGCTCCCCCTCACTCCCTTCTCCTCCACTCACTCTCCTCTCCCAACGCCCCTCCCCCCACTCTCCTCTCCCCTCACCCCCACTCCCCTCACCCCCCACTTCCCCCCTACACCTCCCCCCACTCCACCCCCCTGATCCCTCCCTCCCTCCCTTCCCCCCACTCCCCCCATTCCATCCCCCTAACCCGTATCCTCCCTCTTCCCCTCCTCCCTCCCTCCCTAGGAGATAGATTTAAACTTTAAAATGTGAACTTAAAAAATATAACACCGATTTCAATGAAACTTCTTCCATTAGACTGTGAGGTGGGCCTAAAATAGTCCAGGAACAAACTACCTCCTGCCTCCCGTCCTGCTGTGTTACCCCAGCTTTTTGAGTCTCTCTTCGGTTTAAACCAGCATCTGCAGTTCCTTCCTACAGATGGACAAAACACCGGCAGGTGGAGATCGTGTGGATGGGCAAGATGGGCAAGATGGGCCGAAGGGCCTGTTTCCGTGTTGTATCCCAGCAGGGGTGGGAGGTCACCTGATGTGTACAAAATTATGAGAGGAATAGATCGGGCAGATGCAGAGAGTCTCTTGCCCAGAGCAGATGAATCGAGGACCAGAGGACAAAGGATCAAGATGAAGGGGAAAAGATTTAATAGGAATCTGAGGCAGGGGTAACCTTTTCACACAAAGGATGGTGGGTATATGGAACACGCTGCCAGAGGAGGTAGTTGAGGCCGGGACTATCTCAACGTTTAAGAAACAGTTAGACAGGTACATGGGTTGGACAGGTTTGGATGGATATGGACCAAATGCAGGCAGGTTTTTTAGTTTAGTTTAGTTTAGATACCGCGCGGAAACAGGCCCTTTCGGCCCACCAGGTCCGCGCCGACCAGCAATCCCCGCACATTAACACTATCGCATACCCACTAGGGACAATTTTCACATTTAGCAATCCAATTAACCTACATTCCTGTACGTATTTGGAGTGTGGGAGGAAACCGAAGTTCTTGGAGAAAACCCACGCAGGTCACGGGGAGAACGTACAAACTCCGTACAGACAGCGCCTGTAGTCGGGATCGAACCCGGGTCTCCGGCGCTGCATTCGCTGTGAGGCAGCAACTCCAACGTGCTACCCAGGTGGGACTCGTGTAGCTGGGACATGTTGGCCGGTGTGGGCAAGTTGGGCCGAAGGGCCTTTTTCCACACTGTATCACTCCGTGGCCTTTCCACAACATACAATTAAAAACAAGGACGCCAAGATGCTACATTTTCTTCACTTTAATGAGAAAAGTGTCTAAAACTGGTTGTTAAATTACAGGGTGTATTTACAGCATTGTCAGATGCCCGTGAGGGGGGGGGGGGGGTCGGAGACGGTCACCGTTTCTTCCTCTTGCCCCCGGGTACTGGCGACGAGCCCGTTGCTAGAGACCGCAGGCTTCTCCCTTTGCCCTGCGGCTTGCTGTGGGAGACCGCCTCGTCGCTGCCCAGCCGATATTTGCCCAGGTCCACGGCCTGCTGCAGGATGCCCGTCAAGGCAAACTCCACGTCCACCACCGGGATGTTGGCGTTGAGGGCAGCTTTGCACTTGGGGAGGTCGCCCGGGCACGAAATCACCAGCGTCTTCTCCTGCCCCATCCCCAGACGGCAAAACACACCGTTAGAATCACACCCACATCACCATCTGGACGCCCCTCCCGCCCCGGCACCAGCCCTGGATGGAGTGGATGTGGAGAGGACGTCTCCACTAGATACACAAAGTGCTGGAGTAACCAGTTGGGTGGCGCAGCGGTAGAGTTGCCGCCTTACAGCGAATGCACCGCCGGAGACCCGGGTTCCATCCCGACTACGGGCGCCGTCTGTACGGAGTTTGTACGTCCTCCCCGTGACCTGCGTGGGTTTTCTCCGAGATCTTCAGTTTCCTCCCACACTCCAAAGACGTGCAGGTTTGTAGGTTAATTGGCTTGGTAAATGTAAACATTGTCCCTAGTGTGTGTAGGATAGTGTTAGTGTGCGGGAATCGCTGGGCGGCGCGGACCCGGTGGGCCGAAGGGCCTGTTTCTACGCTGCATCTCTAACCTAAACTAAAAAGTAAACTAAACTAAACTCAGCGGGATAGGCATCGTCTCTGGATAGAAGGAATGGGTGATGTTTCGGGTCAAGACCCTTGATGTTTCCACTAGTATAGTTTAAAGATACAGAGCGAAAACAGGCCCATTGTGTCCATGCCGACCAGCAATTCCTGCACATTAACACCATCCTACACACACACAAGGCACAATTTTACAGTATACACTTACGCCAAGCCAATTAACCTACAAACCTGCACGTCTTTGGAGTGTGGGAGGAAACCGAAGATCTCTGAGAAAACCCACGCAGGTCACGGGGAGAACGTACAAACTCCGTACAGACAGCACCCGGGTCTCTGGCGCTGTGAGGCAGTAGCTCTACCGCTGCGCCACCGTGCCGTCCTAGTGGGAGAGTCTAGGACCAGAGGGCACAGCTTCACAATCAAACGACATTCCTTCAGGAAGGAGATGAGGAGGGACTTCTTTAGTCAGAGGGTGGTGAATCTGTGGAATTCATTGCCACAGAAGGCTGTGGTGGCCAAGTCAGTGGACATTTTTCAGGCAGAGGTAGATAGATTATTGATGAGTACAGGTGTCGGGGGTTATGGGGAGAAGGCAGGAGAATGGGGTCAGGAGGGAGAGATAGATCAGCCACGATTGCTGGGCGGAGTGAACTTGATGGGCCGAATGGCCTCAATCTGCTCCGATCACTTATGAAGGACAGGGGGCGATGCACAGTGAAGGCTTGTTGGTTGGCGGGCCCGGGGGGGGGGGTGTGGAGACGACGGGGGCGAGGAGCAGGGGCCAGTGGGAGGGTGAACCAGGGAACATCGACCGGACTTTGGACTTTGAATTATAGCGGCAAAAATGGCGGTGCCCGCATGTGTAATTTATGCAAAAGAAATTTCACCGTGCAGTTGCAAGTGTAACAAATAAAGCACTGTGGAAGCAGCCGGCCTCAAAGCGTGGAGTTTACTTGGAGCAAGGCCCACGCAGCGACCATGAAAACATAGAAAATAGGTGCAGGAGGCCGTTTGGCCCTTCGAGCCAGCACCGAATTCTTTATCGATCTTATCGAAACATATAAGATTATTAAGGGATTGGACATGTTAGAGCCAGGAAACATGTTCCCGATGTTGGGGGAATGCAGAACCAGGGGCCACAGTTTAAGAATAAGGGGTAGGCCATTTAGAACTGAGATGAGGAAAAACTTTTTCAGTCAGAGAGTTGTGAATCTGTGGAATTCTCTGCCTCAGAAGGCAGTGGAGGCCAATTCTCCGAATGCATTCAAGAGAGAGCTAGTTAGAGCTCTTAAGGATAGCGGAGTCAGGGGGTATGGGGAGAAGGCAGAAACGGGGTACTGATTGAGAATGATCAGCCATGATCTCATTGAATGGCGGTGCTGGCTCGAAGGGTCGAATGGCCTCCTCCTGCACCTATTGTCTATTGTGATCATGGCTGATCATCTACAATCAGTAACCCGTGCCTGCCTTCCCCCCCATATCCCTTGATTCCGCTAGCCCCATGAGCTCTATCTAACTCTCTTTTAAATTCATCCAGTGAATCGGCCTCCACTGCCCTCTGCGGCAGAGAATTCCGCAAATTCACAACTCTCTGGGTGAAGAAGTTTTTTCTGGGTGAAGAAGTTCTGTGTGGCCCCAACATGTATCTCACCTTGTTGGCTCTGGGCATGTTGGATGGCCGCCATCTGGCCGGGGTCTGGCTGCACTCCCGGCGTTCCGTGGATCCGGTAATCCTGGCGGGATGTGGGAGACACCAATGAGCGCCAGCTTGCGGGAAACAGGTCTCAAAAGCACAGTTTCAACGTTGGAAAACACTATCAGTGGGCTGGTCGAGATATTAGCCGGAGAGTCGTGCAGCAGGAAAGCAGGCCCTTCGGCCCAAATTGTCCATGCTGGCCGGGGTTGGAGGGGAGGGCACGGGTGCAGTTGCTGCATCACAGCGCCAGGGACCCAGGTTCGATCCTGACCACGGAGTTTGCACCTTCTCTCCGTGACATGCGTGGGTTTTCTCCGGGTGCTCTGGTCTCCTCCCACACTCCAAAGACGTGCAGGTTTGTAGGTTAATTGGCGTTGGTAAATTTGCAAATTGTCCCCAGTGTGTGCCGGTTCGTGTTCATCTGCATGGATCGCTGGTCGGCGCGGACGGTGGGCCTGTTTCCGTGCTGTATCTCTAAGCTAAGATGCCCATCTACACCAGCGCCATCTGCTTGCATTTGACTCCCACCCCTCTCTAGCCATCGGGCGGCACGGTGGCACAGCGCTAGATTTGCTGCCTCACAGTGGCTGAGACTCGGGTTCGAATTAAACAACGGGGGCTGGCTGTACGGAGTTTGCATGTTCTCTCTGTGATTCCTACTGCTCTCCGACCATGTTTTAAGCCGGACTATCAATTCATTTGTAGACACAAATTGCTGGAGTAACTCAGCGGGTCAGGCAGCATCTCGGCAGAGAAGGAATGGGTGACATTTCAGGTAGTCAGACTGAAGAAGTGTCTCGACCCGAAACGTCTCCCGAGATGCTGACTGACCCGCTGAGTTACTCCAGCATTTTGTGTCTACCTGCAAACCTGTACATCTTTGGAATGTGGGAGGAATTAATGACTTGGATGAAGGGATTAAAAGTACCATTAGCAAATTTGCAGATGATACAAAGCTGGGTGGTAGTGTGAACTGTGAGGAAGATGCTATGGGGTTTGCAGGGTGACGTGGACAGGTTGTGTGAGTGGGCGGATGCATGGCAGATGCAGTTTAATGTGGATAAGTGTGAGGTTATCCACTTTGGTAGTGAGAATAGGAAGGCAGAGTATTATCTGAATGGTGTCAAGTTAGGAACAGGGGACGTACAACGAGATCTGGGTGTCCTAGTCACTGAAAGGAAGCATGCAGGTACAGCAGGCAGTGAAGAAAGCCAATGAAATGTTGGCTTTCATAACAAGAGGAGTTCACCCAGAACTGAGATGAGGAAAAACATTTTCAGTCAGAGAGTTGTGAATCTGTGGAATTCTCTGCCTCAGAAGGCAGTGGAGGCCTATTCTCTGAATGCATTCAAGAGAGAACTGGATAGACCTCTTAAGGATAGCGGAGTCAGGGGGTCTGGGGAGAAGGCAGGAACGGGGTACTGATTGAGAATGATCAGGCATGATCACATTGAATGGCGGTGGTGGCTCGAAGGGCCGAATGGCCTCCTCCTGCACCTATTGTCTATTGAAACCGATGATCTTTGAGAAAACCGACGAAGGTCACGGGGAGAGCGTACAAACTCCGTACAGACAGCGCCGGCAGTCGGGATCGAACCCGGGTCTCTGGTGCTGCAAGCGCCGTAAGGCAGCAACTCTACCGCTGCACCGCCGTGCCCTGGTGATACCTGTACTGAACTGCATACAACTCATTTAACTGCACCTCCTCGATAAGTGTGAGGGACAAAGTGCCGACTGCCAGGCCGAGATCGCTCACCTGTAACAGCCTCTGCTCCTTGGCCTTCTGAATGGAGTCGCGGAGGCTGAAGTTGAAGTTGCGCTCTTGCTCGCGGTCACCGAGCAGGAAGCTACGAGGTGACAGGTAGTAGCGGTTCCTCCCGCTCTGCTCCGTGCCCGGCGAGGGCCCCAACGGCAAGCGAGACACACAAAATCACACACAGGCCCGGCACACACGACTCACCAAAGACAGCCGCGACAGGTAGACACAAAATGCCGGGTTAACCCAGCGGCTCCGGCAGCATCTCGGGGGGGAGAAGGAACGGGTGACGTCTCGGGTCAAGACCCTTCTTCAGTCTGAAGACCTGAAACGTCACCCATTCCTTCTTTCCACCGAGAGGTAGATAGAGCTCTAGGGGCTAGCGGAGTCAGGGGATATGGGGAGAAGGCAGGCACGGGTTACTGATTGTGGATGATCAGCCATGATCACAATGAATGGCAGTGCTGGCTCGAAGGGCCAAATGGCCTCCTCCTGCACCTATTTTCTGTTTTCTATGTTTCTATTTTTCTCCCGAGATGCTGCCTACCCGCTGAGTTACTCCAGCATTTTGTGTCTACCTTCGATTTATACCGGCATCTGCAGTTCTTTCCAAACCAAAGACAGCACTGTGCAACTAAAGTAGCCGTGTATGCAGAGAGGAAGTTCCCACTGGTGGGGGAGTCCAGGACCGGAGGACACAGCCTCAGAATTAAAGGGGGCTCTTTCAGATAGGATGATGCGTGGAATGAATATCCTGTGGACTTGCAGAGATGTGTTGTGCAGTGGCAATGGTGACCATAGACTTTAAAACCTGCAAAATATCAACAGCATCGCCAGGGGGCGCAGCGGTAGAGTTGCTGCCTGACAGCGCTGGAGACCCGGGTTCGATCCCGACTACAGGTCATGTCCGTACGGAGTTTGGTACGTTCTCCTGCGTCGGTTTCCTCCGAGATCTTCGGTTTCCTCCCACATTCCAACGACGTGCCGGTTTGTTGTTTAACTGGCTTGGGTTTGTGTACTTGGTTTGTGTAAATTGTCCCCTGTGTGCGTGGGCATTGTGTTAATGTGCCAGGGCAGCGCGGGCTCGATGGGCCGAAGGGCTTGTATCTGCACTGTAGCTCTCAGCTAAACGAAACAAAACCATTTCCGAACAGTGGATGTTTACAGCATCAAAACCAATGATTCAATTGTACTTCTGGAAGTAGGAACTGCAGATTCAGCTTTACACCGAAGATGGCCAAAAAGGCCTGTTTCCGCGCTGTATATATATGATATGATATATGATAGACACCAAAAACGCTGGGGTAACTCAGCGGGACAGGCGGTATCTCTCCCGGTTTGCTAAGCACTTTAACTCCCCCTCTCATTCCCACACTGACCTGTCCGTCCTGGGCCTCCTCCATTGTCGGAGTGAGGCCCAGCGCCAATTGGAGGAACAGCACCTATTTTTTCGCTTGGGCAGCTTACACCCCAGCGGTATGAACATTGACTTCTCCAACCTCAAGTAACGCTTGCTTACCCTCTCTCTCCATCCCTTCCCCACCCTAGTTCTCCGAACAGTCTGACTGTCATCCTGATTAAATGTTATCTTTGTATGCCTCATTGACACCTTCCCCAGCTAATAATGCTCTCTTCTATATTTGCCTTGGGCTGCCCCTTTGATCTCTCGTTTTCACACGTCACCCTTCCTTATCTCTAATTTCCCCAACCGCTTCTCCCTCAGTCGAAGGGCAGAATGGCCTACTCCTGCACCTAAACTAGTGTTCCTTCCAACACTCCAACATACGACAAGAAAAAAAGTAGCTGTGCTTCTTATTGTTTTATAGTTTGTAATTATGCAGATGGAGGTCAGATTGTATAGTTAACTTGGGATTATCATCACCTGCTTGGTACATTGCATTTCAAAAGCATGGAACTCTGCTTTCATCTTGTACGGTCAGGATGGTTATATTATTTATTTTCATATTTCAGATACAGCGCGGAAACAGGCTTTTTCAGCCCACCAAGTCCGCACCGCCCAGTGATCCCCGCACATTAACAATATCCTACACCCACTAGGGACAATTTTTACATTTACATTTACCCAGTCAATTAACCTACATACCTGTACGTCTTTGGAGTTCTTTAGACTTTAGAGACACAGCGTGGAAACAGGCCCTTCGAAGCACCACCGATCACATCGTACTCGCACTATCCTCCCCACCAGGGGACGCCACCTATCCAGGTTCTCGAAAGATGTTGTCTGACCCGCTGTGTTATTCCAGCAGCAGCGTGCGTGTGTGTGTGTGTGTGTGTGTGTGTGTGGGTGTGGGCGTGGGCGTGGGCGTGCGCGTGGGCGTGCGCGTGTGTGTTTCCACACTGACATGGTGGCCCAGAGATCGAGTTGCTGCCTCACAGCGCCAGAGACCCAGGTTCAATCCTGACTACAGCTGCTGTCTGCTGAACGTGGAATTTGCACGTTCTCGCTGTGACCCGCGCGGGTTTTCTCCGGGTGCCCCGGTTTCCTCCCACATCCCAAAAGACGTGCGGGTGTGAAGGTTAACTGGCTTCTGAAAATTGCCCCTCGTGTGTAGGATAGTGCTGGTGTGCAGGATGCAAAACTGGGATGACATGGAACTAGTGTATGGGTTGGTCGGCGTGGACTCGGTGGGCTGAAAGGCCAGTTATATAAATAGATATTATGTATAGCCTGAATGAGGGTCTCGACCTGAAACTTGTGAAGGGGGCGAGGGGAGGGGTGCGGAGGGAGAGGGGAAGGGGAGGGGGAAGGGAGAGGAGAGAAGGAGGGGTGGGAAGGGGGAGGGCGAGGGGGGTGGATGGAAAGGGGAGGGGGAGGGCCAGGGGGAGGGGGTGGGAAGGGGGAGGGGGAGGGCGAGGGGGAAGGGGAGAGGGGGAGGGGTGGAGGGTGTGGGAAGAGGGGGAGGGGAGGGGCGGAGGGAGCGGGTGGAGGGAGGTAGGGGAGGGGGAGCGGAGGACGTTTCCACTGGTGGGGGAGTCCAGGACCAGAGGACACAGCCTCAGAATTAAAGGGGGCACTTTCAGATAGGATGATGCGTGGAATGAATATCCTGTGGGCATGCAGAGATGTGTTGTGCAGTGGCATTTGTGACCATAGACTTTAAAACCTGCAAAATATCAACACCATCGCCAGGGGGCGCAGAGGTAGAGTTGCTGCCTGACAGCGCTGGAGACCCGGGTTCGATCCCGACCACCGGTCCTGTCCGTATGGAGTTTGGTACGTTCTCCTTCGTCGGTTTACGCCGAGATCTTCGGTTTCCTCCCACATTCCAACGACGTGCAGGTTTGTTGTTTAACTGGCTTGTGGTTGCGTCCTTGGTATAAGTGTAAATTGTCCCCTGTGTGCGTGGGTATTGTGTTAATGTACGAGGGCAGCGCGGACTCGATGGGCCGAAGGGCTTGTATCTGCACTGTAGCTCTCAGCTAAACGAAACAAAACCATTTCCGAACATTGGATGTTTACAGCATCAAAACCAATGATTCAATTGTACTTCTGGAAGTAGGATCTGCAGAAGCAGGTTTACACCGAAGATAGACACCAAAAACGCTGGGGTAACTCAGCGGGACAGGCGGTTTCTCTCCCGGTTTGCTAAACACTTTAACTCCCCCTCTCATTCCCACACTGACCAGTCCGTTCTGGGCCTCCTCCATTGTCGGAGTGAGGCCCAGCGCAAATTAAAGGAACAGCATCTAATTTTTCGCTTGGGCAGCTTACACCCCAGCGGTATGAACATTAACTTCTCCAACTTCAAGTAACCCTTGCTTTCCCTCTCTCTCCATCACTCTCCCACCCTAGTTCTCCGAATAGGCTGACTGTCATCCTGATTAAATGTTATCTATGTATGCCTCATTGTCACCTTCCCCAGCTAATAATGTTCCATTCTATATTTGCCTGGGGCTGCCCCTTTGATCTCTCGTTTTCACACGTGACCCTTCCTTATCTCTAATTTCTCTCTCCCTTCTCTCTCGGTCGAAGGGCAGGATGGCCTACTCCTGCACCTATTGTCTATTGTCAGTCTGAAGAAGGGCCTCGATTCGAAACGTCACCCATTCCTTCCCTCCAGAGATGCTGCCTGTCTCGTTGAGTTACTCCACCATTTTGGGTCTGTCTTCAAAGATATTTTATTATGACATGTAGTGAAATTTCTTTTTATTGCATACAGTTCAGTAAAAAAATTACAACGCATCATGTAAGGCACAATCATATTTAAGTAAAAGAGTATAGAAATAGTAGATTGCACTCAGGCAGCACACAAGAGACGCCACACACACTAGATTCCCCACCATTAACTCCATCTACACCACGCTGTCTCGGAAAAGCAGTCAACATAATCAATGACTTGGAGCCATGGGGAAGAAGCTCAATTGAGCATTGTGGGTTCCACTTTTACCGGATCATCGGTGCCGGCTCTGATTTGTTCTGAATCTTTTCATATCCCTCCCCTGACTCTCAGTCTGAAGATGGGTCTCGCCCCATTCCTTCTCAGTTTAGTTTAGTTTAATGATCCAGCAGTGCAATAGGCCCTTCAGCCCATCGAGGCGACGCCCGGTCACACTAGGTCTATGGTATCCCACTTTCTCATCCACACCGGGGGGCAATTTACAGAGTCCTGCAATTCCGCCCGTCTTTGGGATGCGGAGGGGAAACCGGAGCAACCGGAGAAATCCCGCGAGGTCCCAGGGAGAAAGTACAATCTCCACACACACACACACACACACAAACACGCACACACAAACACACACACAAACACACACAAACACGCACACACACACACAAACACGCACACACACACACACGCGCACACAATCACGCGCACTCACAGACACACAAACACACACACACAATCACGCACACATACACACACGCATGCACGCACGCACTCACACACACACAAAACACGCACACAAACACACACACACACGCGCACACACGCACACACACGTACACGCACACACACACACAGTCACGCACATACGTACACACAAATACGCACACAAACACACACGCGCACGCACACACACACGCAATACACACACATGCACACACACGCAATACACACGCACACACACACGCACACACGCACACACACACACACACACACACACATACAGAGACACACACACTGGAACCTCGGTCTCTGGCGCTGCGAGGCAGCAACTCCACCGCCGCCCCATTATTCGCGCACACTATCATTGAAGAAAATAAGATAGCGTCGAGGAAGTTAGCACTCTCTTTGTCAGTTGTTCTCAAACGACGAAGCGTTTGGTTTGAGTACGGGGGAACTGCAGATAGACACAAAACGATGGAGTAACTCAGCGGGTCAGACAGCATCCCCGGAGAGACGGAACGGGTGGCGTTTCGGGTCGAGACCCACCATCAGACTGAGAGGCAAGGCAAAGGGAAACGAGAGATATGGACAAGGACAGGATCCCCCTCGTTCTCACCTTCCACCCCACCAGCCAGCGGATCCAACATATCATCCACCAACATTTCCGTCACCTACAACAGGACCCCACCACTGGCCATATCTTCCCATCCCCTCCCCTCTCTGCATTCCGCAGAGACCGTTCTCTCCGCAACTCCCTGGTCCACTCGTCCCTTCCTACCCAAACCACCCTAACCCCGGGCACTTTCCCTTGCAACCGCACGAGGTGCAACACCTGTCCCTTTACCTCCCCCCTCAACTCCATCAAAGGACCCAAACATTCTTTCCAGGTGAGACAGAGGTTCACCTGCACCTCCTCCAACCTCATCTATTGCATCCGCTGCTCTAGATGTCAACTTATCTATATCGGCGAAACCAAGCGCAGGCTCGGCGATCGCTTCGCTGAACACCTGCGCTCGGTCCGCATTAACGCAACTGATCTCCCGGTGGCCCAGCACTTTAACTCCCCCTCCCATTCCCAGTCTGACCTCTCTGTCATGGGCCTCCTCCAGTGCCATAGTGAGGCCCGCCGGAAATTGGAGGAGCAGCACCTCATATTTCGCCTGGGCAGTTTGCGGCCCGGTGGTATGAACGTCGACTTCTCCAACTTCAGATAGCTCCTCTGTCCCTCTCTTCCCCTCCTCCTTCCCAGATCTCCCTCTATCTTCCTGTCTCCACCTATATCCTTCCTTTGTCCCACCCCCGACATCAGTCTGAAGAAGGGTCTCGACCCGAAACGTCACCCATTCCTTCTCTCCCGAGATGCTGCCTGACCTGCTGAGTTACTCCAGCATCTGCAGTTATTTTCTTATGATATGGACCGCGATGTGGACAGCTACAGATCAAATAACAATGCGCAAAAAAAAAGTAACGATGATAAAGGAAAAATAAACCTGCAGATGCCGGTTGACACCGAAGACAGACACAACATTCTGGAGTAACTCAGCGGGACAGGCAGCATCTCTGGAGAGAACGAATGGGTGGCGTTTCGGGTCGAGACCCTTCTTCAGACTTTTAGCTTTGTGGCGGTGAATACGAAGTTGGCTTCACTGTGTGAAGCAGGACTTGAAGCTCCGTGCCGCTGGTTGACTGCACGGGACCTTGTTCCGGCTCCTCGGGACCTTGTTCCGACTGCTGGGTACCTTGTTCCGACTGCCCTTGACCGTGTCCCGACTGCTGGGTACCTGGTTTATTCTTCCCGGGGTCGCTCAGTCCTATTACTTCCATCAGTTTACCCGCCTCTACGTCGGCGCACGCCTCAACTCTCGCCTTTATTTTCTTCTCCATCTTGATCTCCGTCGCCGCCTCCAGTTCCTTCCTGAACTTGTCTCGTAATAGCCCTCCTGTGTGCAGTCGTCACACTTGCGCACAGGAATGAAATGCAGGATGGTCAATAAACTTACGCTCGCGCCAACAAAATGCCGCCAAATTCCTGTTGCAGAAAGTCAAAGAGTCGAAGAGATTATGCAACGTGGAACCAGGCAACTTGCCCACACCGGCCAACGTGCCACATCCAGACCAATCTCACCTTCTCGGTTTTGGTCCATAATCCGTCCAAACCTGTCCTATCCATGGACCTGTCCAACTGTTTCTTCAACATTGGGATAGTTCCAGCCTCAACTATCTCCTCCGCAACTTGTTCCACACAACCACCATCCTTTGTGTGAAAAAGTTACCCCTCAGATTCCTATTAAATCTTTTCCCCTTCGCGTTAAACCAATGTCCTCTGGTCCTCGATTCACCTACTCTGGGCAAGTGACTCTGTGCATCTACCCGATCTATTCCTCTCATGATTTGATACACGTCTACAAGATTACCCTTCATCCTCTTGTGTGAAAAAGGTACCCCTCGGATTCTTATCCCCTTCACCTTAAATCCTTGTCCTCGTGGTAGACGCAAAATGCTGGAGTAACTCAGCGGGTCAGGCAGCATCTCAGGAGAGAAGGAATGGGCTGTAGGTAAACTGGGCTTGGTATAAATGTAAATGTAAATTGTCCCTTGTGTAGGAAAATGACTGCAGATGCTGGTACAAATCGAAGGTATCAGAACATGCTGGAGTAACTCAGCGTGTCATGCAGCATCTTGGCGAGAAGGAATGGGTGACGTTTCGGGTCAAGACCCTTCTTCAGTCTTTAGTTCCCCAGCCCCACACTTTATTTAAAAAATTGTCCCTTGCGTGTATGTGTGTGTGTGTGTGTGTGTGTGTGTGTGTGTGTGTGCGTGTGTGCGTGCGTGCGTGTGTGTGTGTGCGTGTGGGGTGTGTGTGTGTATGTGTGTGGGGTGTGTGTATGCTTATGTATGTGTGTGTATGTGTGTGTGTATGTGTGTGTGTATGTGTGTGTATGTGGGTGTGTGTGTATATGTGTGTATGTGTGTGTATGTGTGTGCGTGTGGGGTGTATGTGTGTGTGTGTGTGTGCGTGTGCGTGTGGGGTGTGTGTGTATGTGTGTGTGCGTGTGTGTGTGTGTGTGCGTGTGTGTGGGTGGGGGTGTTTCTGTGTGTGTATGTGTGTATGTGTGTATGTGCGTGTGCGTGTGTGGTGTGTGTGTGTATGTGTGTGTATGTGTGTATGTGTGTATGTGCGTGTGTGTATGTATGTGTATGTGTGTATGTGTGTGTGTGTGGTGTGTGTGTGTGCGTGTGCGTGTGGGGTGTGTGTGTATGTGTGTGTGCGTGTGTGTGTGTGTGTGTGCGTGTGTGTGGGTGGGGGTGTTTCTGTGTGTGTATGTGTGTATGTGTGTATGTGCGTGTGTGTATGTGTGGTGTGTGTGTATGTGTGGTGTGTGTGTGTGTATGTGTGGTGTGTGTGTATGTATGTGTATGTGTGTATGTGCGTGTGTGTGTATGTGTGTGTGTGTGGTGTGTGTGTGTGTGGTGTGTGTGTGAGTGTGTGTGTATGTGTGGTGTGTGTGTGTGTGTGTGTGGTGTGTGTGTGTGTGGGGGGGGGTGGTGCGTGTGTTTGTAGGATAGTGTTAATGTGCGGGGGTCGCTGGGTCGGCGCGAACTACATTTAAAGTCTCACTCACCCACGATCGGTAGCAATGGCGGTGCAGCTTGGAATCGTCGCTGCGAATGTGCTGGCAGCCCAGACTGTCGTCTTTCCCGAAGTCTGCTTGTGTCAGGTAGATGCAGGCGTACTGATCGCCGTCCAGCAGCAGAATGCTGATCCAGATGAAGGACGGCATCATCGCATTCAGCAGCGTGTTGAGCGCGAAGCGCCACTGCTTCCAGTGGCATCAGCCGCGGCAGCAGCCGCACTCTTGCTGCGACCCCCCTTCGCCTTTTTTGGCGCCGCTTCGCCACCGGCTCGTCCAGCCCATCAGCAGCCTCCGTGAATCAGGCAGCGCCGTCAGGGTGATCATGAAGGGGACGACCGCGGGCACCAGGAACACCATGACGACGTGGCCCATGTTCAGCTCCGGGTCGCAGGGGCAGGGTTTGCTCTTCTCAAGTAAGGTCTGCAGACCGAACAAGACCCCCGACAGCGCCGTGGTACCGGTCACTTTCAGCAAGGGGAAGGCGTCTTTCAAACCTCTGAAAGCGTCCAGAACACAGGTAACCCCCGCCATCACAAAAGCGTAGGGTCCCTCTTTATTTATTCTGCGGTCCGAAACGACCACAGTTTCTTCCACCACAGACGCTGCCCGTCCAACTGGGACCTCCGGCACTTCCACACTGACGGGTGGGCAAGAGGAAGCGGGGTATCTGGCCCGTTTAACCTCGCCCGAGAGGCGGCGGCGCTGCTCGTTCGAACAACTTTTCACGCTTCCTGGATAGCGCCGACGCTGCTTCTCACCGAATACAGACACAAAACGCTGGATTAGTGCGGGCGTCAGGGGTTATGGGGGGGAGAAGGCAGGAAATGTCAAGTCAAGTCAAGTCAATTTGATTTGTATGGCACATTTAAAAACAACCCACTTTGACCAAAGTGCTGTACATCTGATCAGGTACTAAGAAACGAACATACAATGGCACACAAACATAACAGCACATACATAAACAGTTCACAGCGCCCCTTCAGAGGGCCTCAGACGCTAGGGAGGAGAAATGGGTTTTGAGCCTGGACTTAAAGGAGTGGATGGAGGGGGCAGTTCTGATGGGGAGAGGGATGCTGTTCCACAATCTAGGAGCTGCAACCGCAAAAGCGCGGTCACCCCTGAGCTTAAGCCTAGACCGCGGGATAGTCAGTAGCCCCAAGTCGGCCGAACTGAGGGACCTGGAGATAGAGTGGTGGGTTAGAAGAGTTTTGATATGGGGGGGGGGGGGGCAAGCCCGTTTAGGGCTTTGTATGTGAATAGGAGGAGCTTGAAGTTGATTCTGTACTGTACTGGGAGCCAGTGGAAATATGTGATCACGGCTGATCATCCACAATCAGTAACCCGTGCCTGCTTTCTCCTCATATCCATTGATTCCGTTAGCCCTCGGAGCTCTATCTAACTCTTTCTTGAAAATCTTCCAGTGAATTGGCCTCCACTGCCTTCTGTGGCAGAGAATTCCACAGATTCACAACTCTCTGGGTGAAAATGTTGTTCCTCATCTTAGTCCTAAATGGCCAACCCCTTATTCTTAAACTGTGACCCCCTGGTTCTGGACTGCCCCAAAATCGGGAACATATTCCCTACACCGAAGATAGACACAAAATGCACGATTAGTACGGGTGTCAGGGGTTATGGGGACAAGGCAGGAGAATGAGGTTTGTAGGGAGAGATAGATCAGCCATGATTGAATGGCAGAGTAGACCTGACGAGAGAGAGAGAGAGAGAGAGAGAGAGAGAGAGAGAGAGAGAGAGAGAGAGAGAGAGAGAGAGAGAGAGAGAGAGAGAGAGAGAGAGCGAGAGCGAGAGAGAGAGAGAGAGAGAGAGAGAGAGAGAGAGAGAGAGAGAGAGAGAGAGAGAGAGAGAGAGAGAGAGAGAGAGAGAGAGAGAGAGAGAGAAAGAAAAAAAAACGGGTCCTTTTCAGAATGGCAGGCAGTGACTAGTGGGGTACCGCAAGGCTCAGTGTTGGGACCCCAGCTATTTACAATATATATTAATGATTTGGACGAGGAATTGAATGCAACATCTCCAAATTTGCGGATGACACGAAGCTGGGGGGCAGTGTTGGCTGTGAGGAGGATGCTGGGAGGCTGCAACGTGACTTGGATAAGTTAGGCGAGTGGGCAAATGCATGGCAGATGCAATATAATGTTGCAGGGGGAGGGCGAGGGGGAAGGGGAGAGGAGGAGGGGAGGGAGGGTGGGGGAAGAGGGGGGGAGGGGAGGGAAGGGGAGGAGGGAGCGGGTGGAGGGAGGGAGGGGGGAGGGGGGAGGGGGGGCGGAGGACGTTTCCACTGGTTGGGGAGTCCAGGACCAGAGGACACAGCCTCAGAATTAAAGGGGGCTCTTTCAGATAGGATGATGCGTGGAATGAATATCCTTTGGACTTGCAGAGATGTGTTGTGCAGTGGCAATGGTGACCATAGACTTTAAAACCTGCAAAATATCAACACCATCGCCAGGGGGCGCAGCGGTAGAGTTGCTGCCTGACAGCGCTGGAGTCCCGGGTTCGATCCCGACCACCGGTCCTGTCCGCCGGAGTTTGGTACGTTCTCCTACGTCGGTTTTCTCCGAGATCTTCGATTTCCTCGCACATTCCAAAGATGTGCAGGTTTATTGTTTAATTGGCTTGGGGTTGCGTACTTGGTATAAATCAAGCCAAGTCAATTTTATTTGTATAGCACATTTAAAAACAACCCACGTTGACCAAAGTGCTGCACATCAGTTCAGGTACTAAGAACGAACATACAATGGCACACAAGCATAACAGCACATAGATAAACAATTCACAGCGCCTCCTCAGAGGGCCTCACACGCTAGGGAGTAGAAATAGGTTTAGAGCCTGGACTTAATGGAGTCGATGGAGGGGGCAGTTCTGATGTGGAGAGGGATGCTGTTCCACAGTCTAGGAGCTGCAACCGCAAAAGCGCGGTCACCCCTGAGCTTAAGCCTAGCCCGCGGGATAGTCAGTAGCCCCAAGTCGGCCGACCTGAAGGACCTGGAGATAGAGTGGTGGGTTAGAAGATTTTTGATATAGGGGAGGGGGGTGCAAGCCCGTTTAGGGCTTTGTATGTGAATAGGAGGTGTAAATTGTCCCCAGTTTGCGTGGGCATTGTGTTAATGTGCGAGGATAGCACGGACTCGATGGGCCGAAGGGCTTCCATCTGCACTGTAGCTCTCAGCTAAACGAAATAAACCCATTTCCGAACAGTGGATGTTTACAGCATCAAAACCAATGGTTCTATTGTACTTGTGTAGGAAAGAACTGCAGACGCAGGTTTACACCGAAGATAGACACCAAAAACGCTGGGTAACTCAGCGGGACAGGCGGTATCTCTCCGGTTTGTTAAACACTTTAACTTCCCCTCTCATTCCCACACTGACCTTTCCGTCCTGGGCCTCCTCCATTGTCGGAGTGAGGCCCAGCGTCAATTGGAGGAACAGCACCTAATTTTTCGCTTGGGCAGCTTACACCCCAGCGGTATGAACATTGACTTCTCCAACTTCAAGTAACCCTTGCTTTCCCTCCCTCTCCATCCCTCCCCCACCCTAGTTCTCCGAATAGTCTGACTGTCATCCTGATTAAATGTTATCATTATCACCTTCCCCAGCTAATAATGCTCTATTCTATATTTGCATTGGGCTGCACCTTTGATCTCTCGTTTTCACTTCCTTATCTCTAATTTCCCTCTCCCTTCTCTCTCAGTCGAAGGGCAGAATGGCCTACTCCTGCACCTATTGTCTATTGTCAGTCTGAAGAAGGGCCTCGACCCGAAACGTCACCCATTCCTTCCCTCCAGAGATGCTGCCTGTCTCGTTGAGTTACTCCACCATTTTGGGTCCGTCTTCAATGATATTTTATTGTCACAGTCTGTCCTGTTCACTCACCTGCCAGCCACGCCCACCACGTTAAGCCAAATCCCCTCACCTGTTCACTCACTTGCTCCAGATCACCAATCAAGCCAGCATATAAACCCTTCCTGCACACGCACTCTTCGCCAGATTGTTCTTAGCCCTCATGCAAGACTCCAGCATTCTCTCTGGGACTGATTTCCCGTTGCCGACCCTGCCTGCTCCTGACCTTCACGCTTCGTCGTAGCCCTGGTGAACGTCTCAGTCTTCTGTCCCCGACCACGAGCAGGTAGAAAGAAAGCTCATTCTAAAACTACTTCCTTGGTTCCGTGTTGCTGCTTTTGGGTCTACCTGCGGTTCGTTACATTTTATTATGACATGCAGTGATTTTTTTTTAATTGCACACAGTTCAGTAAAAAAATTACAACGCATCATGTAAGGCACAATCATATTTAAGTAAAAGAGTATAGGAATAGTAGATTGCACTCAGGCAGCACACAAGAGACGCCACACACACTAGATTCACCACCATTAACTCCATCTACACCACGCAGCCTCGGAAAAGCAGCCAACACAATCAATGACTTGGAGCCATGGGAAAGGTCAATGGAGCATTGTGGGCTCCACCTTCACCGGGTCATCGGTGCCGGCTCTGATTTGTTCTGAATCTTTTCATATCCCTCCCCTGACTCTCAGTCTGAAGAAGGGTGTCGTCCCATTCTTTCCCTCCAGAGATGCTGCCAGTCCCGCTGAGTTACTCCAGCTTTTTTGTGTCTATCTGCGTGTGTAAACCAGCATCCTTCCTGCACATAATCAAAGACTCGTCCCACCCTGGCCAGTCCTTTCCCCAGCCCTGGACCGGCCGAAGGTTGAGAAGCGTGAAAGCGCGCGCCACCAGACTCAGAAACAGCTTCTTCCCCTCTGTTTTCGGGCTTCCATAAGCGAGGGTACAAATTCACTTCACCCCAGAGTGGTCTAAACTAAACCATCGCGGTGGAAAAGTCAAGGAGCAAGCACTGTAGCGCAAAGTTCGCGGTGATCAGAGATTTTACAGGGTGGTTTAAATCCTCATGGTTGTAGGAAGTAGCTGCTCTTTGGAGTTTTGGTTTGGTTTGGTTTGGTTCAGTTTAGTTTGGTTTAATGATCCAGCAGCGCAACAGGCCCTTCAGCCCATCGAGGCGACACCCGGTCACACTAGTTCTATGTTATCCCACTTTCTCATCCACACCAGGGGGCAATTTACAGAGCGCCGATTGGCCTGCAATTCCGCCCGTCTTTGGGATGTGGGAGAAAACCGGAGCAACCGGAGAAAACCCGCGAGGTCCCAGGGAGAACGTACAAGCTCCACACACACACACACACACACACACTCACACACAAACACGCACACACGCACACACGCACTCACAGACACACAAACACACACACACAATCACGCACACACACTCCCGCGCGTGCGCACACACACGCATGCACGCACGCACACACACACACGCATGCACGCGCGCGCACACACACACACACACAATCACGCACACACACCCGCGCGCGCACGCACACACACACACACACACATACACGCGCGCACACACACGGACGCACACACGCACACACACGCACGCACACACACACTCACACACGCGCACAAACACGCACACACACACACACGCACACAATCACGCGCACTCACAGACACACAAACACACACACACAATCACGCACACACACGCATGCACGCATGCACGCACGCACTCTCACACACACAGAACACGCACACACACGTACACACACACGCACACACACACACAGTCATGCACATACGCACACACAAATACGCACACAAATACACGCGCGCACGCACACACACACGCAATACACACACATGCACACACACGCAATACACACACATACACACACACACACACACGCACGCACACACACGCACACACACACACACCCACACACACACATACACACTGGAATCTCGGTCTCTGGCGCTGCGAGGCAGCAACTCTACTGCCGCCCCATTATTCGCGCACACTATTATTGAAGAAAATAAGATAGCGTCGAGGAAGTTAGCATTCTCTTTGTGAGTTGTTCTAAACGACAGAGCGTTTAGTTTGAGTACGGAGGAACTGCAGACAGACACAAAACGTTGGAGTAACTCAGCGGGTCAGACAGCATCCTCGGAGAGACGGAACGTGTGGCGTTTCGAGTCGAGACCCACCTTCAGACTGAGAGGCAAGGCAAAGGGAAACGAGAGATATGGACCGCGATGTGGACAGCTACAGAACAAATAACAATGCGCAAAAAAAAGTAACGATGATAAAGGAAAGATAAACCTACAGCTGCTGGTTGACACCGAAGACAGACACAACATTCTGGAGTAACTCAGCGGGACAGGCAGCATCTCTGGAGAGGAGTGGGTGGCGTTCCGGGTCGAGACCCTTCTTCAGACCTTTAGCTTTGTGGGGGTGAAGACGATTGGCTTCACTGTGGGAGGCTCGGTGCAGCTGGTTGACGACTTTGGGATCTTGTTCCGACGACTTGGGATCTTGTTCCGACTCCTTGGTATCATTTTTCTGCGGCTGGGGATCTTGATCCTTCTTCTTGGGGTCGCTCAGTTTTAGGTCTTCCATCAGATTTTGCGCCTTGCCGTCGGCGCGCTCCGCGGCTCTCTCCTTCATTTTCTCCTCCATCTTGATCTCCATCGCATCGTCCTGTTCATTATCGAACTCGGCCTCGTAATAGCCCAGTATGCAGTCGCCACACTTGCGCGCAGGAATGATGTGCAGGATGGTCAAAAAAACCACGCTCAAGACCAAGAAAACGCTGCCAGCTACCTGTTGCAGAAAGTCAAAGAGTCAAAGTGTTTATGCAGCGTGGACACAGGCAACTTGCCCACACCGGCCAACGTGCCCCATCCAGACCAATCTCACCTGCTCGGTTTTGGTCCATAATCCCTCCAAACCTGTCCTATCCAAGGACCTGTCCAACTGTTTCTTCACCATTGGGATAGTCCCAGCCTCAACTATCTCCTCCGGCAGCTTGTTCCACACACCCACCACCCTTTGTTTGAAAAAGTTACCCCTCAGATTCCTATTAAATCTTTCCCCCTTCGCGTTAAACCCATGTTCTCTGGTCCTCGATTCAACTACTCTGGGCAAGTGACTCTGTGCATCTACCCGATCTATTCCTCTCATGATTTGATAGACGTCTACACGATCACCTTTCATCCTCTTGTGTGAAAACGTTACCCCTCGGATTCCTATTAAATCTTTTCCCCTTCACCTTAAACCTTGTCCTCATGGTAGACGCGAAATGCTGGAGTAACTCAGCGGGTCAGGCAGCATCTCTGGAGAGAAGGAATGGGTGATGTTCCGGGTCGGGTCAGGTTGTGTGTGTGTGTGTGTGTGTGTGTGTGTGTGTGTGTGTGTGTGTGTGTGTGTGTGTGTGTGTCTGTGTGTGTGTCTGTGTGTGTGTCTGTGTGTGTGTGTGTGTGTGTGTGTGTGTCTGTGTGTGTGTCTGTGTCTGTGTGGGGTGTGTTTGTGTGTGTGGGTGTGTGTGTGTGTGTGTGTGTGTGTGTGTCTGTGTGTCTGTGTGTGTGTGTGTGTGTGTGTGTGTGTCTGTGTGTGTCTCTGTGTGTGTGTCTGTGTGTGTGTCTGTGTGTTTGTGTGTGTGGGGTGTGTGTGTGTGTGTGTGTGTGTGTGTGTTTGTATGTGTGTGTGGGGGTGGGGTGTGTGTGTGTGTGTGTGTGTGGGGGGGGTGTGTGTGGGGGTGTGTGTGTGTGTGTGTGTGTGGGTGTGTGTGTGTGTGTGTGTATGTGTGTGGGTGTGGGTGTGTGTATGTGTAGGATAGTGATAATGTGTGGGGGGTCGGCGCGGAATTGGTGGGGCGGAAGGGATCCGTTTACGCGCTGTATCTCTAAATTGAACTACATTTAAAGTCTCACTCACCCACGATCCGTAGCAGTGGTGGCGCAGCTGGGGCGTGGGATGGTCGCTGCAAATGTGCTTGCAGTCCAGACTGTCGTCTGTCCCGACGTCTGCTTGTGTCTGGAAGTTGCAGGCGACGTGATCGCCGTCTATCAGCAGAATGCTGATCCAGATGAAGGACGGCATCAGCGCTTCCAGCAGCGTGATGAGCGTGAAGCGACATCGCTTACAGTTGCAGCAGCAGCGACGGCACCAGTGCTCTTGCACCTCTACGCCGATTAGCCTCCGGCACGCCCAGCCCTTCAGCAGCCTCCGTGAATCAGGCTGCGCCGTCAGGCTGATCATGAAGAGGATGAGCGCGGGCACCAGGAACACCACGGCGACGTGGCCCCCGTTCCGCTTCGGGTCGCAGGGGCAGGGTTTTGCTCATCTCAAGTAAAGTCTCCAGACCGAACAAGACCCCCGACAGCGCCGCGTTACCGGCCACTTTCAGCCAGGGGAAGGCGTCTTTCAAACTCCTGAAAGCGCTCAGAACCCCGGTAACCCCCACCATCGCAAACGCGCTGGGTCCCTCATTATTTTTTCCGGAGCCCGAAACGTCCACAGCTTCTTCCAACGCAGGCGCTAGCGATTCAGCTTGGACCCCCGACATCTCCATACTGACGAGCGGGCAAGAGGAAGTGGGGTATCTGGCCCGTTAAACACCGCCCGAGAGGCGGCGGCGCTGCTCGTTCGAACAACTTTTCACGCTTCCTGGATAGCGCCGACGCTGCTTCGCACCGAATACAGACACAAAACGCTGGAATAGTGCGGGCGTCAGGGGTTATGGGGGGGGGGGGGGGGGGGGGGGAGAAGGCAGGGAAAGTCAAGTCAAGTCAAGTCAATTTTATTTGTATAGCACATTTAAAAACAACCAACTTTGACGAAAGTGCTGTACATCAGTTCAGGTGCTAAGAAACGAACATACAATGGCACACAAACATAACAGCACAATAGACAACAGACAATAGGTGCAGGAGGAGGCCATTCGGCCCTTCGAGCCAGCACCGCCATTCAATGTGATCATGGCTGATTATTCTCAGTCAGTACCCCGTTCCTGCCTTCTCCCCATACCCCCTGACTCCGCTATCCTTAAGAGCTCTATCCAGCTCTCTCTTAAATGCATTCAGAGAATTGGCCTCCCCTGCCTTCTGAGGCAGAGAATTCCACAGATTCACAACTCTCTGACTGAAAAAGTATTTCCTCATCTCAGTTCTAAATGGCCTACGCCTTATTCTTAAACTGTGGCCCCTTGTTCTGGACTCCCCCAACATTGGGAACATGTTTCCTACCTCTAACGTGTCCAACCCTTTAATAATCTTATACGTTTCGATAAGATCTCCTCCCATCCTTCTAAATTCCAGTGTATACCATATAACCATATAACCATATAACAACTACAGCACGGAAACAGGCCCGTTCGGCCCTACCAGTCCACGCCGACCACTCTCCCTGACCTAGTCTCATCTACCTGCACTCAGACCATAACCCTCTAATCCCCTCTTATCCATATACCTATCCAATTTACTCTTAAATAATAAAATCGAGCCAGCCTCCACCACTTCCACCTGAAGCCCATTCCATACAGCCACCACCCTCTGAGTAAAGAAGTTATCCCTCATGTTACCCCTAAACTTTTGTCCCTCAATTCTGAAGCTATGTCCCCCTTGTTGGAATCTTCCCCACTCTCAAAGGGAAAAGCCTACCCACGTCAACTCTGTCCGTCCCTCTCAAAAAATTTAAAACCTCTATCAAGTCCCCCCTCAACCTTCTACGCTCCAAAGAATAAAGACCCAACCTGTTCAACCTTTCTCTGTAGCTTAAGTGCTGAAACCCAGGCAACATTCTAGTAAATCTCCTCTGTACCCTCTCCATTTTGTCGACATCCTTCCTATAATTTGGCGACCAGAACTGCACACCATACTCCACATGAGATTCCACCTTCAGGGAACAATGCACCGTTATTCCCAGATCCCTCTGTTCCACTGCATTCCTCAATTCCCTACCATTTACCCTGTACGTCCTATTTTGATTTGTCCTACCAAAATGCAGCACCTCACACTTATGAGCATTAAACTCCATCTGCCATCTTTCAGCCCACCCTTCCAAAAGGCCCAAGTCTCTCTGTAGACTTTGAAACTCTACATTATTAACTACACCACCTATCTTAGTATCATCTGCATATTTACTAATCCAATTTGCCACACCATCATCCAGATCATTAATGTAAATGACAAACAACAGTGTATCCAACACAGATCCTTGGGGTACTCCACTAGACACTGGCCTCCAACCTGACATACAATTGTCAAGTATTACCCTCTGGTATCTCCCATTCAGCCATTGTTGAATCCATCTTGCAACCTCACTATTAATACCCAACGATTTAACCTTCTTAATCAACCTTCCATGTGGAACCTTGTCAAATGCCTTACTGAAGTCCATATAGACAACATCCACAGCCTTGTCCTTATCAATTTCCCTGGTAACCTCTTCAAAAAATTCAAGAAGATTAGTCAAACATGACCTTCCAGGCACAAATCCACGTTGACTGTTTCTAATCAGGCCTTGTTTATCCAAATAATTATATATATTGTCCCTAAGTATCTTTTCCATTAATTTTCCCACCACAGACGTCAAACTAACAGGTCTATAATTGCTAGGTTTACTTTTACAAGTCTAGTCGCTCCAGTCTTTCAACATATGGTAGTCCCGACATTCCGGGAATTAACCTAGTAAACCTACGCTGAACGCCCTCAATAGCAAGAATATCCTTCCTCAAATTTCGAGACCAAAACTGCATACAGTACTCCAGGTGCGGTCTCACTAGGGTCCTGTATAACTGCAGAAGGACCTATTTGCTCCTATACTCAACTCCTCTTGTTATGAAGGCCAACGTTCCATTGGCTTTCTTCACTGCCTGCTGTACCTGCATGCTTCCTTTCAGTGACTGATGCACTAGGATACCCAGATCTCGTTGTACCTCCCCTGTTCCTAACTTGACACCATTCAGATAATACTCTGCCTTCCTATTCTAACCACCAATGTGGATAACCTCACACTTATCCACATTAAACTGCATCTGCCATGCATCCGCCCACTCACATAACCTGTCCAAGTCACCCTGCAACCTCATAGCATCTTCCTTATAGTTCACACTACCACCCAGCTTTGTGTCATTTGCAAATTTGCTAATGGTACTTTTAATCCCTTCATCCAAGTCATTAATGTACATTGTAAATAGCTGCGGTCCCAGCACCGAACCTTGTGGTACACCACTAGTTACTGCCTGCCATTCTGAAAGGGACCCATTTATCCCCACTCTTTGCTTTCTGTCTGTCAACCAATTTTCTATCCATGTCAGTACCCTACCTCCAGTACCATGTGCTCTAATTTTGCCCACTAGTCTCCTCTGTGGAACCTTGTCAAAGGCTTTCTGAAAGTCAAGGTAAACCACATCCACCGGCTCTCCCCAGTCAATTTTCCTAGTTACATCCTCAAAGAATTCCAGAAGATTCGTAAATCTGTGCTGACTCGGAACAATCCTGTTACTACTATCCAAATGCTCCGCAATTTCGTCTTTTATAATTGACTCCAGCGTCTTCCCCACCACTAATGTCAGACTAACTGGTCTCTAATTTCCCGTTTTCTCTCTCCCTCCTTTCTTAAAAAGTGGGACAACATTAGCTACCCTCCAATCCACAGGAACTGATCCTGAATCTAGAGAACATTGGAAAATGATCACCAATGCGTCAACAATTTCCAGCGCCACCTCTTTAAGTACTCTGGGATGCAGACCATCAGGCCCTGGGGATTTATCAGCCTTCAGTCCTATCAGTCTACCCAACACCATTTCCTGCCTAATGTGGATTTCCTTCAGTTCCTCCGTCACCCTAGGATCTCTGGCCACTAGAACATCTGGGAGATTGCTTGTATCTTCCTTAGTGAAGACAGATCCAAAGTACCAGTTCAACTCGTCTGCCATTTCCCTGTTCCCCATAATAAATTCCCCCGCTTCTGTCTTCAAGGGACCCGCATTTGCCTTGACTATTTTTTCCTCTCTACGTACCTTAAAAAGCTTTTATTATCCTCCTTTATATTATTGGCTAGTTTACCCTCGTACCTCATCTTTTCTCCCCGTATTGCCTTCTTAGTCACCTTCTATTGCTGTTTAAAAGAGTCCCAATCCTCTGGCTTCCCACTCTTCTTTGCTTTGTTGTACTTCTGCTCTTTTATTTTTATGCTGTCCTTGACTTCCCTTGTCAGCCACGGGTGCCTCTTACTCCCCTTGGAATCTTTCCTCCTCTTTGGGATAAATTGATCCTGCAACTTCTGCATTATTCCCAGGAATACATGCCATTGCTGTTCCAACGTCTTCCCTGCTAGGGCCTCCTTCCAGTCAATTCTGGCCAGCTCCTGCCTCATGCCTCTGTAATCCCCTTTGCTATACTGTAATACTGACACATCCGATTTTCCCTTACATAAACAGTTCACAGCGCCCCCTCAGAGGGCCTCAAACGCTAGGGAGTATAAATAGGTTTTGAGCCTGGACTTAAAGGAGTGGATGGAGGGGGCAGTTCTGATGGGGAACGGGATGCTGTTCCACAGTCTAGGAGCTGCAACCGCAAAAGCGCGGTCACCCCTGAGCTTAAGCCTAGACCACGGGATAGTCAGTAGCCCCAAGTTTGCGAACTGAGGGACCTGGAGATAGAGTGGTGGGTTAGAAGAGGTTTGATATAGTGGGGGGGGGGGCAAGCCCGTTTAGGGCTTTGTATGTGAATAGGAGGAGCTTGAAGTTGATTCTGTACTGTACTGGGAGCCAGTGGAAATATGTGATCATGGCTGATCATCCACAATCAGTAACCCGTGCCTGCTTTCTCCTCAGATCCATTGATTCCGTTAGCCCTCGGAGCTCTATCTAACTCTTTCTTGAAAAACTTCCAGTGAATTGGCCTCCACTGCCTTCTGTGGCAGAGAATTCCACAGATTCACAACACTCTGGGTGAAAATGTTTTTCCTCATCTTAGTCCTAAATGGCCAACCCCTTATTCTTAAACTGTGAGCCCCTGGTTCTGGACTGCCCCTCCCCCCAAATCGGGAACATTTTCCCTACACCGTAGATAAACACAAAATGCAGGATTAGTACGCGTGTCAGGGGTTATGGGGAGAAGACAGGAGAATGAGGTTAGGAGGGAGAGATAGACCAGCCATGATTGAATGGCAGAGTAGACCTGATGGGCCGAATACTGCTCCTATCACTTATGGATTTATGAAAAGCTGGAGCAACTCAGCGGGACAGGCAGCATCTCTGGAAAGAAGGAATGGGTGACGTTTCGGGCCAGAAGTCTGAAGAAGGGTCTCGACCCGAAACGTCACCCGTTCCTTCTCTCCAGAGGTGCCGCCCGTCCCGCTGAGTTACTCCAGCATTTTGTGTCCATCTTCGGTGTGCGCTCATGGGTTCTAACCATCCGCCCAACTCGACTGAGTCCCGGACTCTTAACCCGGAATCTCTCCCCATAAAACCTCAGATGCAGTGGCAAGATAACCATGGACTCCCCATCCATCTACTTGTGCGCTGAGCTGGGAAGGAGGTGTTTGCGATAGAGGGTGTTTATCAGTCACTTGCGCCCCATATGAACAGCCACAACCAGGTTCCTGCTCGCTGCAGCATTATAGGCACACTACCATCAAAGCTACAACTGAACTCTGAATGAGCAACGGCCTGGGTTTCAATTTTGTTTGACTACACCACACGCACTAGGTACAATTGTATATGTTACGCCCAGCCAATGTACCTACATTAGGCTTGTATTCACTGGATTAGGCTTGTATTCACTGGATTAAGCTAGTATTCACTGGATTAGGCTTTTATTCACTGGATTAGGATTGTATTCACTGGAGTTTAGAAGGATGAGAGCGGATCATATAGAAACATATCTATCTATTACTAGTCCGCGTTTATGTGTGTATGTGCGCAGCATAACTTTTGTAAAGCTAGAGAGATTTTAAAGTGTCACAATTTCCCCCCAATGCTCACTCAGTGACGACACCCACTTCCCTTCCCTGTTCCCCCTCTACGAGGAATGGGCCCAAACGGGTCCACTTGGTCTATTAAAATTATAAAAGGACTGGATAAGCTAGATGCAGGAAAATGTTACCAATGTTGGGGGAGTCTAGAACCAGGGGCCACAGTCTGAGAATAATGGGGAGGCCATTTAAAACTGAGGTGAGAAAAAACTTTTTACAATAAAATACAATACAATATATCTTTATTGTCATTGTACAGGGGTGCAACGAGATTGGGAATGCGCCTCCCATACGATGCAATAAAGGAATGAGCTAATCAGTATTAATTTATACATCCCAGTGAAACAAAATTAGAACCGTTTTAAAACAGTATAAAGTGTAAGTAGGTCTGTGCCGGATCACTGTGCGATGTGACCATCCGGCTCAGCAGGACCGGTTCAGAGCAGCTATGGCCCTCGGGATGATGCTGTTCCTGAGTCTGGAGGTGCGGGCGTAGAAGGCCTTGTATCGCCTGCCCGATGGTAGAAGTTCGAACAGACTGTTGCAGGGGTGTGAAGAGTCTTTGTGGATGCTGGTGGCTTTTCTGAGGCATCGTGTGTTGTAGATGCCCTCCAAGGCTGGTAGCTGTGTTCCGATGGTCCTCTGAGCTCTATGGACTACCCGCTGAAGAGCTCTCCTCTCTGCCTCCGTGCAGCTGAGGTACCACACAGGGATGCCATGTGTTAGGATGCTCTCTATGGTGCAGCGGTAGAAGGTCGTCAGCAGCTGTTGGGGAAGACCAGACTTCTTCAGTGTTCTTAGATAGAACAGTCGTTGCTGTGCCTTCTTGACCAGCGCAGCGGTGTTATTGGACCATGTGAGATCCTCCGAAATGTGAGTGCCCAGAAACTTGAAGCTGGACACTCTCTTCACACTGTCCCCATTGATAAAGTTCGGGACGTATTCCCCGTTGTGTGATCTACGGAAGTTGATGATCAGATCCTTGGTCTTGGTGGTATTTAGGGACAGATTGTTATCCGAGCACCAGTCCGCCAGGTTCTGCACCTCCGCTCTGTAGTTTGTTTCATCACCGTTGGTGATCAGCCCTATCACCGTTGTGTCGTCTGCAAACTTGACAATGGTGTTGGTGTCGAATGCAGGAACACAGTCGTGTGTGAAGAGGGAGTAGAGCATGGGGTTCAGAACACAGCCCTGTGGTGTGCCGGTACTCAGGGTGAGAGTGGAGGACAGGTGCGGGCCCATTCTCACTGCCTGCGGTCGCTCCAGCAGGAAGTCCAGGATCCAGTCGTATAACGACGAGCTGAGGCCTAGCTGATGAAGTTTGGTGATGAGCTTGGTGGGGATGACCGTGTTGAAGGCAGAGCTATAGTCTATGAATAGCATCCTCACGTATGTGCCCTGTCTCTCCAGGTGAGTCAGGACAGTGTGAAGAACCAGAGAGATGGCGTCCTCTGTGGATCTGTTTGCCCTGTATGTAAATTGATGTGGGTCCAGTGAGGCAGGGATGCTGGATTTGACGTGTGAGAGTACCAGCCTTTCAAAGCACTTCATGGCTATAGGAGTTAGGACAACCGGGCGGTAGTCGTTCAGGTTGGTGATCTTTGCTTTTTTGGGCACCAGCACTATGATAGCCGACTTCAGACACTTGGGGGCCGTAGCCAGAGATAGTGACAGGTTAAACATCCTGGTGAATAGCTCAGCCAACTGTTCAGCAGAGTCCTTAAATACCCTTCCTTGAACTCCATCCGGGCCTGCAGCCTTGCGTGGGTTGACCCCTAGCAGAGCGCTTTGTACTTCCTGTGTGCTCAAAGTAAAGACCAGTCCCTCCGCCTTGGCTGGGGTTCTTCCACTCAAGGTGGTGTTGCCAGTTTCGAAGCGGGCAAAGAAGGTGTTTAGCTCATTGGTCAGTGTGGCATCGCTGTGGGGGCAGGCAGGGCTGCTCTTGTAGCAAGTGATGTCCCTGACACCCTGCCACATGCTTCTGGTGTCGGTGGAGTTGAAGTGGTCTTCCACCCGTTGCCTGTGGGTGTCTTTGGCCCTTCTTGTACCTTTGTTCAGGTTTGACCTAGCAGAACTGAATGCTGAAGTGTCACCAAATTTAAAGGCATAGTTGAGTGCCCAGAGAGTTGTGAATTTGTGGAATTCTCTGCCTCAGAGGGCAGTGGAGGCCAAATCACTGGATGGATTTAAGAGAGAGTTAGATAGAGTTCTAGGGGCCAGTGGGATCAAGGGATATGGGGAGAAGGCAGGCACGGGTTACTGATTGTGGATGATCAGCCATGATCACAATGATTGGCGGTGCTGGCTCGAAGGGCAGAATGGCCTCCTCCTGCACCTATTTTCTATGTTTCTATGTTTCTATACATGTAGGTCTTTGGCGTGTAGGAGGAAACTAAAGATCTCGGTGGAAACCCACGCAGGTCACGGGTAGAACGTGCAAACTCCGTACAGACAGCACCCGTGGTCGGGATCGAACAGAGGGAGAGACAGGGAGGGGGGAGAGACAGGGCGAAAGGGCGAGGTTGACAGGCTGGGAGAATACAGCGATGGAGGACAGGGTGTGTGAGTTCGCCTTTCTCGCGACGGAGATGTTCAGACATAAATAAACTCAGGATGTGGTTAGGGGTATAGATGCGTGCATACATCCTGTTATTGTGAACTGAGTTGCACTTTACTGGAGATGTTCAAGAGAGATTTAACTCTTCGGGCTAAAGTAATCGAAGTGTATGGGGAGAAAGCAGGAACGGGGTACTGATTTAAAACCAAGGGGAGAAAAAAACTTTTTCACCCAGAGAGATGTGAATTTGTGGAATTCTCTGCCACCGAAGGCAGTCAGTGGAGGCCAAAATCAATGGATTGATTTAAGAGAGACAATAGACAATAGGTAATAGATGCAGGAGTAGGCCATTCGGTACCGAGCCAGCACCACCATTCAATGTGATCATGGCTGATCATTCTCAATCAGTACCCCGTTCCTGCCTTCTCCCCATACCCCCTGACTCCACTTATCCTAAAGAGCTCTATCTAGTCCTCTCTTGAATGCATTCATAGAATTGGCCTCCACTGCCTCCTGAGGCAGAAAATACCACTGATTCACAACTATCAGACTGAAAACGTTTTCCCTCATCTCAGTTCTAAATGGCCTGCCCCTTATTCTTAAACTGTGGCCCCTTGTTCTGGACTCCCCCAACATTGCGAACATGTTTCCTGCCTCTAACGTATCTAACCCCTTAATAATCTTATACGTTTCGATAAGATCCCCTTCATCCTTCTAAATTCCAGTGTATACAAGCCCAGTCACTCCAGTCTTTCAACATATGACAGTCCCGCCATTTCGGGAATTAACCTAGTAAACCTAGGCTGCACGCCCTCAATAGCAAGAATATCCTTCCTCATATTTGGAGACCAAAACTGCACACAGTACTCCAGGTGCGGTCTCACTAGGGCCCTGTACAACTGCAGAAGGACCTCTTTGCTCCTATACTCAACTCCTCTTGTTATGAAGGCCAACATTCCATTTGCTTTCTTCACTGCCTGCTGTACCTGCATGCTTCCTTTCAGTGACTGGTGCACTAGGACACCCAGATCTCGTTACAAACCTGTCATCTCTTCTCTGGGCCTTCTCAAGGTTGTTAATGTGGGTCGCTTGGTAGCGATCCCCAAATGGCACTACTGTATTCCAGTCTTGGACTTAGTAGTGTTTTGTAAGCAATGTGATTTGTGCATTTTGTTCCGTTCCAGAAATTTCGTCACAGGAGACCAAGAATTGGCGCAGCGGTAGAGTTGCTGCCTGACAGCGAATGCAGCGCCGGAGACCCGAGTTCCATCCGGTGCTGTCTGTACGGAGTTTGTACGTCCTCCCCGTGACCTGCGTGGGTTTTCTCCGAGATCTTCCGTTCCCCCCCACACTCCAAAGACGTGCAGGTTTGTAAGTGGATTGGCTTGGTATAAATGTAAAAATTGTCCCTAGTGTGTGTGTAGGATAGTGTGAGTGTTCGGGGATCGCTGGCAGGCGCGGACCCGGTGGGCCGAAGGGCCAGTTTCCGCGCTGTAACTCTAAACTAAACTAAACTAAAGTAAACCTCCTCCTACTTATCCTTGGACCATGACCCCACGGATGAGCACCAGGCCATCATTTTGCAGACTTACCTCTGATTTTATAACTTCCATCTGTCTGCCTCCAACATTATCGTTCCCCAGCCCCGCTCGGCGAAGTTGGACATTCTCCCTCCTCCAGAGATGCTGCCCCGCGCGCTGAGCGACTCCAGCTTCTTGTGTCATATTGGCTACAGGACCAAGTAGCCAAAACCTCTCCTGTATTGGTGCAACACCATCCCCTCCCCCCTCCCTTTCCCCCTCCCTCCCCCCCTCCCTCCCCCCCTCCCCCCCTCCCTCCCCCCCCTCCCCCCTCCCTCCCCCCCTCCCTCCCGTCCCTCTCCCTGAATCTGAAGAAGGGTCTCGACTCGAAACGTCAGCCATTCCTTCTCTCCAGAGATACTGCTTGTCCCGCTGAGTTACTTCAGCTTTTTGTGCCGAACTTCCTTTTATTGGAGGAAGCGTTGAGGTTAGATTGGTCAAAGTGGAGGCCAAACCACTGGATGGATTTAAGAGAGAGTTAGATAGAGTTCTAGGGGCTAGTGGGATCAAGGGATATGGGGAGAAGGCAGGCACGGGTTACTGATTGTGGATGATCAGCCATGATCACAATGATTGGCGGTGCTGGCTCGAAGGGCAGAATGGCCTCCTCCTGCACCTATTTTCTATGTTTCTATGTTTCTATACATGTAGGTCTTTGGCGTGTAGGAGGAAACTAAAGATCTCGGTGGAAACCCACGCAGGTCACGGGTAGAACGTGCAAACTCCGTACAGACAGCACCCGTGGTCGGGATCGAACCCGGGTCTCTGGCGCTGTGAGGCAGCAACTCTACCGCCGCGCGACCGTATACTTTTCTCCAGAGATGCTGTCTGACCCGCTGAGTTACTTCCAGCTTTTTGCGTCTATCTTCAGTTTGTACTGTACCGAGGGTGGAAAGGAGTCGGCCAGGGAACTTGAGACAAGGCTGGAAGACAGATGGAGAGACAGGGAGGGTGGAGAGACAGGGAGAAAGGACGAGGTTGGCAGGCTGGGAGAATACAGCGATGGACGACAGAGTGTGTGAGTTCGCCTTTCTCGCGACGGAGATGTTCAGACATACATAAACCCAGGATGTGGTTAGGGGTATAGGTGCGTGCATACGTCCTGTTATTGTGAACTGAGTTGCACTTTACTGGAAATGTTCAAGAGAGATTTAACTCTTCGGGCTAAAGGAATCGAGGTGTATGGGGAGAAAGCAGGAACGGGCTACTGATTTAAAACCGAGGGGAGAAAAAAACTTTTTCACCCAGAGAGATGTGAATTTGTGGAATTCTCTGCCACCGAAGGCAGTCAGTGGAGGCCAAAATCAATGGATTGATTTAAGAGAGACAATAGACAATAGATAATAGATGCAGGAGTAGGCCATTCGGTACCGAGCCAGCACCACCATTCAATGTGGTCATGGCTGATCATTCTCAATCAGTACCCCGTTCCTGCCTCCTCCCCATACAGAGAGTGGTGAGTCTGTGGAATTCTCTGCCACAAAAGGTAGTTGAGGCCAGTTCATTGGCTATATTTAAGAGGGTGTTAGATGTGGCCCTTTTTGCTAAAGGGATCAGGGGGTATGGAGAGAAGGCAGGTACAGGCTACTGAGCTGAATGATCAGCCATGATCATATTGAATGGCGGTGCAGGCTCGAAGGGCCGAATGGCCTACTCCTGCACCTATTTTCTATGTTTCTATGTTTCTATGTTTCTATACCCCCTGACTCCACTATCCTTAAGAGCTCTATCTAGTTCTCTCTTGAATGCATTCATAGAATTGGCCTCCACTGCTTCCTGAGGCAGAGAATTCCACTGATTCACAACTCTCAGACTGAAAACGTTTTTCCTCATCTCAGTTCTAAATGGCCTACCCCTTATTCTTAAACTGTGGCCCCTTGTTCTGGACTCCCCCAACATTGCGAACATGTTTCCTGCCTCTAACGTATCTAACCCCTTAATAATCTTATACGTTTCGATAAGATCCCCTTCATCCTTCTAAATTCCAGTGTATACAAGCCCAGTCACTCCAGTCTTTCAACATATGACAGTCCCACCATTTCTGGAATTAACCTAGTAAACCTACGCTGCACGCCCTCAATAGCAAGAATATCCTTCCTCATATTTGGAGACCAAAACTGCACACAGTACTCCAGGTGCGGTCTCACTAGGGCCCTGTACAACTGCAGAAGGACCTCTTTGCTCCTATACTCAGCTCCTCTTGTTATGAAGGCCAACATTCCATTTGCTTTCTTCACTGCCTGCTGTACCTGCATGCTTCCTTTCAGTGACTGGTGCACTAGGACACCTAGATCTCGTTACAAACCTGTCATCTCTTCTCTGGGCCTTCTCAAGGTTGTTAATGTGGGTCGCTTGGTAGCGATCCCCAAATGGCACTGCTGTATTCCAGTCTTGGACGTACTAGTGTTTTGTAAGCAATGTGATTTGTGCATTTTGTTCAGTTCCAGAAATTTCGTCACAGGAGACCAAGGAATGGCGCAGCGGTAGAGTTGCTGCCTTAGAACGAATGCAGCGCCGGAGACCCGGGTTCCATCCCGACTACGGGTGCTGTCTGTACGGAGTTTGTACGTCCTCCCCGTGACCTGCGTGGGTTTTCTCCGAGATCTTCCGTTTCCCCCCACACTCCAAAGACGTGCAGGTTTGTAAGTGGAGTGGCTTGGTATAAATGTAAAAATTGTCCCTAGTGTGTGTGTAGGATAGTGTGAGTGTTCGGGGATCACTGGTAGGCGCGGACCCGGTGGGCCGAAGGGCCAGTTTCCGCGCTGTAACTCTAAACTAAACTAAACTAAAGTAAACCTCCTCCTACTTATCCTTGGACCATGACCCCACGGATGAGCACCAGGCCATCATTTTGCAGACTTACCTCTGATTTTATCACTTCCATCTGTCTGCCTCCAACATTATCGTTCCCCAGCCCCGCTCGGCGAAGTTGTACATTCTCCCTCCTCCAGAGATGCTGCCCCGCGCGCTGAGCTACTCCAGCTTCTTGTGTCATATTGGCTACAGGACCAAGTAGCCAAAACCTCTCCTGTATTGGTGCAGCACCCTCCCCCCCCCTCCCTTTCCCCCTACCTCCCCCCCTCCCCCCCCCCCCCCTCCCTCCCTCCCTCCCCCCCTCTCCCTGAATCTGTAGAAGGGTCTCGACTCGAAACGTCAGCCATTCCTTCTCTCCAGAGATACTGCTTGTCCCGCTGAGTTACTTCAGCTTTTTGTGCCGAACTTCCTTTTATTGGAGGAAGCGTTGAGGTTAGAGCGGTCAAAGATTACTTGCCCTGCACCAGATTGAAGACTAGAGTGAGAATCACGAGTAAAATCAGAACATCTCTGAGTCAAACATTTCGTTTTAGTTTAGTTAGATACAGCGTGGAAACAGGCCCTATGGCCCACTGAGTCCGCTCTGACCAGCGATCCCTGCACACTAACACTATCCTGCACACACTCGGGGCAATTTATTCACCCTTAAAAACTGTTGGAAAATAACTGCAGATGCTGGTGCAAATCGAAGGTATCACAAAATGCTGGAGTAACTCAGCAGGTCAGGCAGCATCTCAGGAGAGAAGCAATGGGTGACGTTTCGGGTCGAGACCCTTCTTCAGACTGAAAGTCGCGGGAAAGGGAAACGAGAGACATAGCAAACAGCTAACAATGGCCTGCTTCCTTTATTATTGTTACTTTTTTGCAGATCTTTCATCCATTTGTTCTGTATCTCTCTACGACGTACATTTACCCAGTGGGGTACATTTCGCCTACCATTATTGTTATTTGAACTTCAAATAATAATGTTAAAAACAGTATTTTTAAATTTCCCCTTTGTCGGTTGCTTTATTGTAGCAGAACTGTAAACTCGCATTACTGAACAAAACAGGGTGGGGGTAAATTTACTTTCGAAAAGTTGCCAGAGGTAAACGGGACGAAAAAGGCTGGGAACCCATGGTCGAAATCGCATAGAAACATAGAAAATAGGTGCAGGAGTAGGCCCTTCGGCCCTTCGAGCCTGCACCGCCATTCAATATGATCATGGCTGATCATCCAACTCAGTATCATGTACCTGCCTTCTCTCCATACCCCCTGATCCCTTGAGCCACAAAGGCCACATCCAACTCCCTCTTAAATATAGCCAATGAACTGGCCTCAACTACCTTCTGTGGCAGAAAATTCCACAGATTCACCACTCTCTGTGTGAAAACTCACGTTTCCCTTTCCCGTGAACAGCAGATGCTGGTTTACACCAAAGATAAGACACAAAATGCTGGAGTACCTCAGCGGGACAGGCATTGATTTCTCTATCTTCAAATGGCAGCACGGTGGCGTAGCGGTAGAGCTACTGCCTCACAGCGCCAGAGACCCGGTTCGATCCTGACAGTGAGTGCTGTCTGTACGTTCTCCCTGTGACCATGTCGGTTTTGAGGCAGAGAATTCCACAGATTCACAACTCTCTGACTGAAAAAGTATTTCCTCATCTCCGTTCTAAATGGCCTACCCCTTATTCTTAGACGGTGGCCACTGGTTCTGGACTCTCCCAACATTGGGAATCATGTTTCCTGCCTCTAACGTGTCCAACCCCTTAATAATCTTATACGTTTCGATAAGATCCCCTCTCATCCTTCTAAATTCCGGTGTATACAAGCCTAGTCGCTCCAGTCTTTCAACATATGACGGTCCCGCCATTCCGGGAATTAACCTAGTAAACCTACGCTGCACGCCCTCAATAGCAAGAATATCCTTCCTCAAATTTGGAGACCAAAACTACACACAGTACTCCAGGTGCGGTCTCACTAGAGCCCTGTACAACTGCAAAATTAGCTCTTTGCTCCTATACTCAACTCCTCTTGTTATGAAGGCCAACATTCCATTGGCTTTCTTCACTGCCAATAGCCCCATATCCTACCTCCTCGACCCTCCCTCCATCTCTTCCGCCCGCTCCCTCCACCCCCCTCCTCCCCCCTCTCTCCCTGCGGTAAAGAAAGGCGGTGACAACACAATTGAGTGAAGGCATTCTCATACGTGTCAGAACAGCTTCGCCTCCAACTTGACCTTCAGTATTAACGTATTTGGACCAGTATTAATATGGTCCAAATCGATGGGGTTGGACATTACTAAGAAACGCTACAAATTCTCATCTGTAGTTGGTACCTTTGCAACCCATGGCTCCACAAAGTCACACCCAGAGATATAACCCAGAGAGAGTTCAGACCAAGGTAGTAGGACGGTGGCGCAGCAATAAAGTTGCTGCCTCACAGCGCCAGAGACATGGGTTCAATCCCGATTACGGGCGCTGTCTGTCTGTACGGAGTTTGTATGTTCTCCCCGTGACCAGTGTCGGGTTTTCTCCGAGATCTTCGAAGATCTTTGCTCCCACATTCCAAAGAGGTACAGATTTGCAGGTTAATTGGCTTCGGTAAAAATGTAAATTGTCCCCAGTGTGTGTGCAGGATAGTGTTAGCGTGCGGGGATCGTTGGTCGGCGCGGACTGGGTGGGCCGAAGGGCCTGCTTCCGCGCTGTATCTCTAAGCTAAACTAAACCATTGTTCCTTCCAACACTCCAACATACGACAAGAAAAAAAGTAACTGGGCTTCTTATTGTTTTATAGTTTGTAATTACGCAGCTGGAGGTCAAATTGTATAGTTAACTTGGGATTATCATCACCTGCTTGGTACATTGCATTTCAAAAGCATGGAAATCTGCTTTCATCTTGTACGGTCAGGATGGTTCTTTAGACTTTAGAGACACAGCGTGGAAAATGGCCCTTCGAAGCACCACCGACCACCCCGTGCTAGCACTATCCTCCCCACCAGGGGACGCCACCTATTTAGGTTCTCGAAAGATGCTGTCTGACCCGCTGAGTTATTCCAGCAGCGTGTGTGTGTGTGTGTGTGTGTGTGTGTGTGTGTGTGTGTGTGTGTGTGTGTGTGTATGTGTGTGTGGTGTTTGTGTGTGTGTGTGTGTGTGTGTGTGTGTGTGTGTGTGTGTGTGTGTGTGTGTGTGTATGTATGTGTGTGTGTGTGTATGTGTGTGTGTGTTTGTGTGTGTGTGTGTGTTTGTGTGTGTGTGTGTTTCCACACTGACACCGTGGCCCAGAGGTCGAGTTGCTGCCTCACAGCGCCAGAGACCCCGGTTCAATCCTGACTACAGATGTTGTCTGCTGAAAGTGGAATTTGGACGTTCTCGCTGTGAGCCGCGCGAGTTTTCTCCGGGTCCTCCGGTTTCCTTCCACGTCCCAAAAGACGTGCGGGTTTGAAGGTTAACTGGCTTCTGTAAATTGTCCCTCGTGTGTGGGATAGTGCTGGTGTGCAGGATGGAAAACTGGGATGACATGGAACTAGTGTATGGGTGACCAATGGTCGGCGTGGACTCGGTGGGCTGAAGGGCCTGTTATATAAATATATATATATATATATATCTATATATATATAGATAGGGATGGGAGGGGAGGGGATGGGAGGGGGAGGGGCAGGGGAGGGGGAGGGCGACAATAGACAATAGACAATAGGTGCAGGAGGAGGCCATTCGGCACTTCGAGCCAGCACCACCATTCGATGTAATCATGGCTGATCATTCTCAATCAGTACCCCGTTCCTGCCTTCTCCCCATACCCCCTGACTCCGCTATCTTTAAGAGCTCTATCTAGTTCTCTCTTGAATGCATTCAGAGACTTGGCCTCCACTACCTTCTGAGGCAGGAATTCCACAGATTCACAACTCTCTGACTGAAAAAGTTTTTCCTTATCTCCGTTCTAAATGGCCCACCCCTTATTCTTAAACTATGGTCCCTTGTTCTGGACTCCCCCAACATTGTGAACATGTTTCCTGCCTCTAACGTGTCCAACCCCTTAATAATCTTATATGTTTCGATAAGTTCCCCTCTTATCCTTCTAAATTCCAGTGTCTACAAGCCTAGTCGCTCCAGTCTTTCAACATATGACAGCCCCGCCATTCCGGGAATTAACCTGGTAAACCTACGCTGCATGCCCTCAATAGCAAGAATATCCTTCCTCAAATTTGGAGACCAAAACTGCACACAGTACTCCAGGTGCGGTCTCACTAGGGCCCTGTACAACTGCACAAGGACCTCTTTGCTCCTATACTCGACTCCTCTTGTTATGAAGGCCTAATTTGACACCATTCAGATAATAATCTGCCTTCTTATTCTTACCATCAAAGTGGATAACCTCACACTTATCCACATTAAACTGCATCTGCCACGCATCCGCCCACTCACACAACCTGTCCATGTCACCCTGCAACTTCATAGCATCTTCCTAACAGTTCACACTACCACCCAGCTTTGTATCATCTGCAAATTTGCTAATGTTACTTTTAATCCTTTCATCCAAATCATTGGCGAGGGGGAGGGGAAGGGGAGAGGGGGAGGGGGGGGAGGTTGGGGGAAGAAGGGGGTGGAGGGGAGGTGGGAGGGAGAGGAGGGAGGGAGGGGGGGAGGGGGGAAGGGGGAGGGGAGGGGAAGCGGAGGGGGAGGGGTGGGGAAGATTGCTTCAATATGGGTGTTACAGTGTCTTGTCTAACTAACTCTCAAAACAGTTCACAATTGCATTGGTAGACACAAAATGCTGGAGTAACTCAGTGGGTTGTGTTTACGTTCGATTGTGGATAGTGGATACCGCACCTGGAGTACTGTGTGCAGTTTTGGTCTCCAAATTTGAGGAAGAATATTCTTGCTATTGAGGGTGTGTAGCGTAGGTTCACGAGATTAATTCCCGGGATGGCGGGACTGCCGTATATGTTGAAAGACTGGAGCGACTAAGCTTGTAAACACTGCTATTTATAAGGATGAGCGGGGATCTTATTGAAACATATAAGATTATTAAGGGCTTGGACACGTTAGAGGCAGGAAACATGTTCCCAATGTTGGAGGAAGTCTGGAACCAAGGGCCACGGTTTAAAAATAAGGGGTAGGCCATTTAGAACGGAGATGAGGAAAAACTTTTTCCAGACAGAGAGTTGTAAATCTGTGGAATTCTCTGCCTCAGAAGGCATTGGAGGCCAATTCTCTGAATGCATTCAAGAGAGAGCTAGATGGAGCTCTTAAGGATAGCGGTGTCAGGGGGTATGGGGAGAAGGCAGGAAGGGGGTACTGATTGTGAATGATCAGCCATGATCACATTGAATGGTGGTGCTGGCTCGAAGTGCCGAATGGCCTACTCCTGCACCTGTTGTCTGTTGTCTGTTGATGTAAACCAGCATCTGCAGTTTTTTTCCCCTTCACAATTACATTGTTTACAAAGGAAACAGGATGCCTTTGCATGAGAAAGTATCAATGTTATTTATTGTAAGGGGAACAGTCTCAAAAGTAAACTTACAGGCTTCTCAAAATCGTTGTGGGGGTAAAGAAAGCAAGTCGCCAGCATTGTGGTCGCTGCAAAGGGCAGAGGGCGGCACAGTGCTGGCACCCAGTGGCCACTTAGGGCGACACAGTGGCGCAGCGGGTAGAGTTGCTGCCTCACAGCGCCAGAGACCCGGGTTCGATCCCGACTGCCGCCTCTGTCTGTACGGAGTTTGTACATTCTTCCCCCGTGACCTGCTTGGGGTTTTCCTCCTGGTTTTCTCCCACACTCCAAAGACGTGCAGGTTTGGCTTTGGTGAAATTGTTTTTTGAAAAAAATGTCCCTAGCGTGTGTAGGATAGTACCAGTGTTCGGGCATTGCTGAGCCAAATGGCCCCTTTCCACGCTGTATCTCCAAGCTAAAGTGTCTGAACTTGATTTTATGAAAGGATCTTGTAAAACGCGGTCCCAATTTTCCAGCATCCCACAACAGCAGAGTCCAATAACTAATAACCAAAGTCTGTGCTCTCTTTTTTGCTCTGGTTTATTTTCGCCCACATGTTTAGACCGTAATGTTGTATCCTTATTGTTTTGATGTGTTTATGCTTTATTCTTAATTGTTAACTGTATGTTTGTGTTGTCATTTGTGAGCGGAGCACCTCCCGAGATCCTGCCTGACCCGCTGAGTTTCGTCCAGAGATGCAGCGCGGAAACAGGCCCTTCAGCCCACCAATTCCCTGCCGACCAGCGATCCCGTACACTACACACACTGGAGACAATTTACAATTTTACCAAGCCAATTAACCTCCAAACCTGTACGTCTTTCGAGTGTGGGAGGAAACTAGAGCACCGGAGACAACCCACCCAGTCCACGGGGAGAACGTACAAACTGCATACAAACAGCACCCGTAGTCAGGATCGAACCCAGGTGTCTGGTGCTGTAAGGCAACAAGTCTACCGCTGAGCCACCGTTTCGCTCCAGCATTTTGTGCCAACGACGGAATCTGGGTCGCAATGTGGCAGGGGCACATTAGAGATAGGAGGAGGCCATTCGGCCATTCTCATGCCTGCTTCTCCATTCAATAAGACCCCGATGATCCTTCACCCTTGCGCCTTGTTTCCTGTATCCACCATGTGTCGCTTAATACAGGTGGTTCTGCAGTAACACAACCGTTGCATTCCTAAAAAAACTCCTACTATAGACAAATCATGTTATAAAGTCCATTGTGAAAAAGGTGGGAAGGAATAGGGAGTAGAGAGTTTCAGACCGGCAATAACAAAGTTATTGTTCCCTCAGAATATTCAAAAATAATCACTGGATGGATTTAAGAGAGATTTAGATAGAGCTCTAGCGGGCTAGTGGAATCAAGGGACATGGGGAGAAGGCAGGAACGGGGTATTGATTGTGGACGATCAGCCATGATCACAATGAATGGCGGTGCTGGCTCGAAGGGCCGAATGGCCTCCTCCTGCACCTATTTTCTATGCTTAAAGGCACATTCCTTGTATATGCACTGTGATATCATGAGAGGTAGAGTCATAGAGGGGAGATACATTTCCTCCCGGTGGAAGCAACAAGGACTACAAACCATCATGGCTGCCAGCAAAAGACTACAAACCTGCCCTGCTGGCCTGGGACACTGCCTGCCCTGCTGACACTGATTGCTGCTGACACTGATTGCTGCTGATACTGATTGCTGCCCAGCTGAACCAGATGAGCTGATAGTCTCAGTGAGAGAGCTAAAAGGGAAGGGAAGCAGTGTATTTAAAAGGAGAGACAACGACTGGGGCAGACAGGGAGAGACAACGACTGGGGCAGACAGGGAGAGACAACGACTGGGGCAGACAGGGAGATACAACGACTGGGGCAGACAGGGAGAGACAACGACTGGGGCAGACAGGGAGATACAACGACTGGGGCAGACAGGGAGATACAACGACTGGGGCAGACAGGGAGATACAACGACTGGGGCAGACAGGGAGATACAACGACTGGGGCAGACAGGGAGATACAACGACTGGGGCAGACAGGGAGATACAACGACTGGGGCAGACAGGGAGAGACAACGACTGGGGCAGACAGGGAGAGACAACGACTGGGGCAGACAGGGAGAGACAACGACTGGGGCAGACAGGGAGGTACAACGACTGGGGCAGACAGGGAGATACAACGACTGGGGCAGACAGGGAGATACAACGACTGGGGCAGACAGGGAGAGACAACGACTGGGGCAGACAGGGAGATACAACGACTGGGGCAGACAGGGAGATACAACGACTGGGGCAGACAGGGAGATACAACGACTGGGGCAGACAGGGAGATACAACGACTGGGGCAGACAGGGAGAGACAACGACTGGGGCAGACAGGGAGATACAACGACTGGGGCAGACAGGGAGATACAACGACTGGGGCAGACAGGGAGATACAACGACTGGGGCAGACAGGGAGATACAACGACTGGGGCAGACAGGAAGAGACAACGACTGGGGCAGACAGGGAGATACAACGACTGGGGCAGACAGGGAGATACAACGACTGGGGCAGACAGGGAGATACAACGACTGGGGCAGACAGGAAGAGACAACGACTGGAGCAGACAGGGAGAGACAACGACTGGGGCAGACAGGGAGAGACAACGACTGGGGCAGACAGGGAGATACAACGACTGGGGCAGACAGGGAGAGACAACGACTGGGGCAGACAGGGAGAGGCAACGACTGGGGCAGACAGGGAGAGACAACGACTGGGGCAGACAGGGAGATACAACGACTGGGGCAGACAGGGAGAGACAACGACTGGGGCAGACAGGGAGAGACAACGACTGGGGCAGACAGGGAGAGACAACGACTGGGGCAGACAGGGAGAGACAACGACTGGAGCAGACAGGGAGAGACAACGACTGGGGCAGACAGGGAGAGACAACGACTGGGGCAGACAGGGAGAGACAACGACTGGGGCAGACAGGGAGAGACAACGACTGGGGCAGACAGGGAGAGACAACGACTGGGGCAGACAGGGAGAGACAACGACTGGGGCAGACAGGGAGATACAACGACTGGGGCAGACAGGGAGATACAACGACTGGGGCAGACAGGGAGATACAACGACTGGGGCAGACAGGGAGATACAACGACTGGGGCAGACAGGGAGATACAACGACTGGGGCAGACAGGGAGAGACAACGACTGGGGCAGACAGGGAGATACAACGACTGGGGCAGACAGGGAGAGACAACGACTGGGGCAGACAGGGAGATACAACGACTGGGGCAGACAGGGAGAGACAACGACTGGGGCAGACAGGGAGAGACAACGACTGGGGCAGACAGGGAGATACAACGACTGGGGCAGACAGGGAGATACAACGACTGGGGCAGACAGGGAGATACAACGACTGGGGCAGACAGGGAGAGACAACGACTGGGGCAGACAGGGAGAGACAACGACTGGGGCAGACAGGGAGATACAACGACTGGGGCAGACAGGGAGAGACAACGACTGGGGCAGACAGGGAGAGACAACGACTGGGGCAGACAGGGAGATACAACGACTGGGGCAGACAGGGAGAGACAACGACTGGGGCAGACAGGGAGAGACAACGACTGGGGCAGACAGGGAGAGACAACGACTGGGGCAGACAGGGAGATACAACGACTGGGGCAGACAGGGAGAGACAACGGCTGGGGCAGACAGGGAGATACAACGACTGGGGCAGACAGGGAGAGACAACGACTGGGGCAGACAGGGAGAGACAACGGCTGGGGCAGACAGGGAGAGACAACGGCTGGGGCAGACAGGGAGAGACAACGACTGGGGCAGACAGGGAGAGACAACGACTGGGGCAGACAGGGAGAGACAACGACTGGGGCAGACAGGGAGAGACAACGGCTGGGGCAGACAGGGAGAGACAACGACTGGGGCAGACAGGGAGAGACAACGACTGGGGCAGACAGGGAGAGACAACGACTGGGGCAGACAGGGAGAGACAACGACTGGGGCAGACAGGGAGAGACAACGACTGGGGCAGACAGGGAGAGACAACGACTGGGGCAGACAGGGAGAGACAACGACTGGGGCAGACAGGGAGAGACAACGGCTGGGGCAGACAGGGAGAGACAACGACTGGGGCAGACAGGGAGAGAAGCAGTGTTTGAGTTATAGTTTGCAAGAAGGCAGCAAGCTACAGTTTTGATTTAACTACCTGTTTTGGTTTTGTGTATCTGTCTGCAAACAATTAAGTTTACCTGTTTTTGGAAAAGACTAAATATATGGAATTTAAGTTTGAAAACAAGAACATTTCTGTCTTCATTTCCGGAATCCACACCTCCCAACCTTCAAGAGAAAAGCTCCCGACCTCTCAAGACATCACAGCACATACTTGGCCAATAAACTTATTCTTTCATTCATTCATCCATTCATCCATTCCACCACCTGGTACTAAACACTTTGCACATCTTCAAAGCAGCAATGGAACAGCTTTATCAAGTTTCACAAGTCACAGGAGTAGAAGTAGGCCATTCGGCCCATCGAGGCCACTCCGCCGTTCAATCATGGCAGATCTCGGCCTCCTAATTTCATTCTCCTGCCATCTCCCCACAACTCTTTCTAATCAAGATTCTGTCTTTAAAACGTCCACTGACTGCCTCCACAGCCCTCTGTGGCAATGAGTTCCACAGATTAACTACCCTCTGGCTCAAGACGTTCCTCCTCACCTCCTTTGTAAAAGAACACCCTTTAATTCTGATTTTCACAGAGGTTAACTCAGCGGGACAGGCAGCATCTCTGGATAGAAGGAATGAAGAACAGTCTCGACCCGAAACGTCACCCATTCCTTCTCTCCAGAGATGCTGCCTCTCCCGCTGAGTTCACCCAGCTTTTTGTGTCTATCTTCAGTTTAAACCAGCAACTGCAATTCGTTCCGACACTCCTCCAGAGATGCTGCCTGACTTGCTGAGTTACTCCAGCACACTGTGCTTATATTTGGTACAAACCAGCACCTGCACTTCCTTTTTATTACATGTGGCCAGTTTGCTCTGTGAGGTATCGGTTTGCTTTGCCATTATGTTTCTTCTCACCTCTTTCCTGAGTTGGTATCCCCTTTATTAGACGCTTGACGCCATTGATGTACAGAGGAATGTTCAGTTTAAGTCCAAGTCTTGCTGAAGCAGGTAAAAAAGTAGATGGAGTGGTAAAGAATGCTAACGATGAACAAGCTGCCAGAGGTGGTACATGAAGCAGGTACTATAACAAGATACCTGGGCCCATGTGAAGGTTTAGAGGGATACATGACCAAGTGGGCACATTGTGCCCAAACCTCTCCTGCATTGATGCAACACCCTCTCCTCCTCTCTCCCCATTTCCCCCCTCCCCTCACTCTCCTCTCCCCTCACTCATCCCTCCCCTCCCAACGCCCCTCCCCCCCACTCTCCTCTCCCCCACACTCTGCTCCCCCTCACTCCCCTCTCCTCCACTCACTTTCCTCTCCCAACGCCCCTCCCCCTCCCCCCACTCTCCTCTCCCCTCACCCCCCACTCCCCTCACCCCCCACTCTCCTCCCCCTCACTTCCCCCTACACCTCCCCCCACTCCACCCCCCTGATCCCTCCCTCCCTCCCTTCCCCCCACTCCCCCCATTCCATCCCCCTAACCCGTATCCTCCCTCTTCCCCCTCCTCCCTCCCTCCCTAGGAGATAGATTTAAACTTTAATATGTGAACTTAAAAAATATAACACCGATTTCAATGAAACTTCTTCCATTAGACTGTGAGGTGGGCCTACAATTGTCACGCTATCGTGTACCGTTTTGGCTGTAGTCCAGGAACAAACTACCTCCTGCCTCCCGTCCTGCTGTTACCCCAGCTTTTTGAGTCTCTCTTCGGTTTAAACCAGCATCTGCAGTTCCTTCCTACAGATGGACAAAACACCGGCAGGTGGAGCGAGTGTGGATGGCCAACATGGGCAAGATGGGCCGAAGGGCCTGTTTCCATGTTGTATCCCAGCAGGGGTGGGAGGTCACCTGATGTGTACAAAATTATGAGAGGAATAGATCGGGCAGATGCACAGATTCTCTTGCCCAGAACAGATGAAACGAGGACCAGAGGACAAAGGATGAAGATGAGGGGGAAAAGATTTAATAGGAATCTGAGGCAGGGGTAACCTTTTCACACAAAGGATGGTGGGTTTATGGAACAAGCTGCCAGAGGAGGTAGTTGAGGCCGGGACTATCTCAACGTTTAAGAAACAGTTAGACAGGTACATGGGTTGGACAGGTTTGGATGGATATGGACCAAATGCAGGCAGGTTTTTTAGTTTAGTTTAGTTTAGATACCGCGCGGAAACAGGCCCTTTCGTCCCACCGGGTCCGCGCCGACCAGCAATCCCCGCACATTAACACCATCGTACACCCACTAGGGACAATTTTTACATCTAACAAGCCAATTAACCTACATTCCTGTACGTATTTGGAGTGTGGGAGGAAACCGAAGATCTTGGAGAAAACCCACGCAGGTCACGGGGAGAACGTACAAACTCCGTACAGACAGCATCTGTAGTCGGGATCGAACCCGGGTCTCCGGCGCTGCATTCGCTGTGAGGCAGCAACTCCAACGTGCTACCCAGGTGGGACTCGTGTAGCTGGGACATGTTGGCCGGAGTGGGCAAGTTGGGCCGAAGGGCCTTTTTCCACACTGTATCACTCCGTGGCCTTTCCACAACATACAATTAAAAACAACGACGCCAAGATGCTACATTTTCTTCACTTTAATGAGAAAAGTGTCTAAAACTGGTTGTTAAATTACAGGGTGTATTTACAGCGTTGTCAGATGCCCGTGAAGGGGGGGGGGAGGGGAGGGGTCGGAGACGGTCACCGTTTCTTCCTCTTGCCCCCGGGTACTGGCGACGAGCCCGTTGCTAGAGACCGCAGGCTTCTCCCTTTCCCCTGCGGCTTGCTGTGGGAGACCGCCTCGTCGCTGCCCAGCCGATATTTGCCCAGGTCCACGGCCTGCTGCAGGATGCCCGTCAAGGCAAACTCTACGTCCACCACCGGGATGTTGGCGTTGAGGGCAGCTTTGCACTTGGGGAGGTCGCCCGGGCACGAAATTACCAGCGTCTTCTCCTGCCCCATCCCCAGACGGCAAAACACAGCGTTAGAATCACACCCACATCACCATCTGGACGCCCCTCCCGCCCTGGCACCAATCCTGGATGGAGTGGATGTGGAGAGGACCTCTCCACTAGATACACAAAGTGCTGGAGTAACTAGTTGGGTGGCGCAGCGGTAGAGTTGCCGCCTTACAGCGAATGCACCGCCGGAGACCCGGGTTCCATCCCGACTACGGGCGCCGTCTGCACGGAGTTTGTACGTCCTCCCCGTGACCTGCGTGGGTTTTCTCCGAGATCTTCGGTTTCCTCCCACACTCCAAAGACGTGCAGGTTTGTAGGTTAATTGGCTTGGTAAATGTAAACATTGTCCCTAGTGGGTGTAGGATAGTGTTAGTGTGCGGGGATCGCTGGTCGGCGCGGACCCGGTGGGCCGAAGGGCCTGTTTCTACGCTGCATCTCTAACCTAAACTAAAAAGTAATCTAAACTAAACTCAGCGGGATAGGCAGCATCTCTGGATAGAAAGAATGGGTGATGTTTCGGGTCGAGACCCTTGATGTTTCCACGAGATTAGTTTAAAGATGCAGCGCGGAAACAAGTCCTTTGGCCCACTAAGTCCCTGCCGACCAGCGATCCCCGCACATTAACACCATCCTACACACACACAAGGCACAATTTTACAGTATACACTTACGCCAAGCCAATTAACCTACAAACCTGCACGTCTTTGGAGTGTGGGAGGAAACCGAAGATCTCTGAGAAAACCCACGCAGGTCACGGGGAGAACGTACAAACTCCGTACAGACAGCACCCGGGTCTCTGGCGCTGTGATGCAGCTCTATCGCTGCGCCACCGTGCCGAAGTAGTGGAAGAGTCTAGGACCAGAGCGCACAGCTTCAGAATCAAACGACATTCCTTCAGGAAGGAGATGAGGAGGGACTTCTTTAGTCAGAGGGTGGTGAATCTGTGGAATTCATTGCCACAGAAGGCTGTGGTGGCCAAGTCAGTGGACATTTTTCAGGCAGAGGTAGATAGATTATTGATGAATACAGGTGTCGGGGGTTATGGGGAGAAGGCAGGAGAATGGGGTCAGGAGGGATAGATCAGCCACGATTGCTGGGCGGAGTGAACTTGATGGGCCGAATGGCCTCATTCTGCTCCGATCACTTATGAAGGACAAGGGGCGATCCAGTGAAGGCTTGTTGGTTGGCGGGCCCGGGGGGGGGGGGGGGGGGTGGAGACGAAGGGGCGAGGAGCAGGGGCCAGTGGGAGGGTGAACCAGGGAACATCGACCGGACTTTGGACTTTGAATTATAGCGGCAAAAATGGCGGTACCCGCATGTGTAATTTATGCAAAAGAAATTTCACCGTGCAGTTGCAAGTGTAACAAATAAAGCACTGTGGAAGCAGCCGGCCTCAAAGCGTGGAGTTTACTTGGAGCAAGGCCCACGCAGCGACCATGAAAACATAGAAAATAGGTGCAGGAGGCCGTTTGGCCCTTCGAGCCAGCACCGACTTCTTTATCGATCTTATCGAAACATATAAGATTATTAAGGGATTGGACATGTTAGAGCCAGGAAACATGTTCCCGATGTTGGGGGAATGCAGAACCAGGGGCCACCGTTTAAGAATAAGGGGTAGGCCATTTAGAACTGAGATGAGGAAAAACTTTTTCAGTCAGAGAGTTGTGAGTCTGTGGAATTCTCTGCCTCAGAAGGCAGTGGAGGCCAATTCTCCGAATGCATTCAAGAGAGAGCTAGTTAGAGCTCTTAAGGATAGCGGAGTCAGGGGGTATGGGGAGAAGGCAGGAACGGGGTACTGATTGAGAATGATCAGCCATGATCACATTGAATGGCGGTGCTGGCTCGAAGGGCCGAATGGCCTCCTCCTGCACCTATTATCTATTGTGATCATGGCTGATCGTCCACAATCAGAAACCCGTGCCTGCCTTCCCCCCATATCCCTTGATTCCGCAAGCCCCATGAGCTCTATCTCACTCTCTTTTAAATTCATCCAGTGAATCGGCCTCCACTGCCCTCTGCGGCAGAGAATTCCACAAATTCACAACTCTCTGGGTGAAGAAGTTTTTTCTGGGTGAAGAAGTTCTGTGTGGCCCCAACATGGATCTCACCTTGTTGGCTCTGGGCATGTTGGGTAGCACCATGGCTCCGCGACACCGGAGGATGGTCGCCATCTGGCCGGGGTCTGGCTGCACTCCCGGCGTTACGTGGATCCGGTAATCCTGGCGGGATGAGGGAGACACCAATGAGCGCCGGCTTGCGGGAAACAGGTCTCAAAAGCACAGTTCCAACGCTGGAAAACACTATCAGCGGGCTGGTCGAGATATTAGCCGGAGTCGTGCAGCAGGAAAGCAGGCCCTTCGGCCCAAATTGTCCATGCTGGCCGGGGGTGGAGGTTGGGGGGGGGGGGGGGGCACGGTTGGAGTTGCTGCATCACAGCGCCAGGGACCCAGGTTCGATCCTGACCACGGAGTTTGCACCTTCTCTCCGTGACCTGCGTGGGTTTTCTACGGGTGCTCCGGTCTCCTCCCACACTCCAAAGACGTGCCGGTTTGTAGGTTAATTGGCGTTGGTAAATTTGTAAATTGTCCCCAGTGTGTGTCGGTTCGTGTTCATCTGCAGGGATCGCTGGTCGGAGCGGACGGTGGGCCTGTTTCCGTGCTGTATCTCTAAGCTAAGATGCCCATCTACACCAGCGCCATCTGCTTGCATTTGACTCCCACCCCTACCTAGCCATCGGGCGGCACGGTGGCACAGCGCTAGATTTGCTGCCTCACAGCGGCAGAGACCCAGGTTCGAATTAAACAACGGGGGCTGGCTGTACGGAGTTTGCATGTTCTCTCTGTGATTCCTACTGCTCTCCGACCATGTTTTAAGCCGGACTATCAATTCATTTGTAGACACAAATTGCTGGAGTAACTCAGCGGGTCAGGCAGCATCTCGGGAGAGAAGGAATGGGTGACATTTCAGGTCGTCAGACTGAAGAAGTGTCTCGACCCGAAACGTCGCCCGTTCCTTCTCTCCCGAGATGCTGCCTGACCCGCTGAGTTACTCCAGCATTTTGTGTCTACCTGCAAACCTGTACATCTTTGGAATGTCGGAGGAATTAATGACTTGGATGAAGGGATTAAAAGTACCATTAGCAAATTTGCAGATGATACAAAGCTGGGTGGTAGTGTGAACTGTGAGGAAGATGCTATGAGGTTGCAGGGTGACTTGGACAGGTTGTGTGAGTGGGCGGATGCATGGCAGATGCAGTTTAATGTGGATAAGTGTGAGGTTATCCACTTTGGTGGTGAGAATAGGAAGGCAGAGTATTATCTGAATGGTGTCAAGATAGGAACAGGGGACGTACAACGAGATCTGGGTGTCCTAGTGCATCAGTCACTGAAAGGAAGCATGCAGGTACAGCAGGCAGTGAAGAAAGCCAATGGAATGTTGGCCTTCATAACAAGAGGAGTTGAGTATAGGAGCAAAGAGGTCCTTCTGCAGTTGTACAGGGCACTAGTGAGACCGCACCTGGAGTACTGCGTGCAGTTTTGGTCTCCAAATGTGAGGAAGGATATTCTTGCTATTGAGGGCGTGCAGCGTAGGTTTACTAGGTTAATTCCCGGAATGGCAGGACTTTCATATGTTGAAAGACTGGAGCGACTAGGCTTATATACACTGGAATTTAGAAGGATGAGAGGAGATCTTATCGAAACGTATAAGATTATTAAGGGGTTGGACACGTTAGAGGCAGGAAACATGTTCCCAATGTTGGGGGAGTCCAGAACAAGGGGCCACAGTTTAAGAATAAGGGGTAGGCCATTTAGAACTGAGATGAGGAAAAACATTTTCAGTCAGAGAGTTGTGAATCTGTGGAATTCTCTGCCTCAGAAGGCAGTGGAGGCCTATTCTCTGAATGCATTCAAGAGAGAGCTGGATAGAGCTCTTAAGGATAGCAGAGTCAGGGGGTATGGGGAGAAGGCAGGAACGGGGTACTGATTGAGAATGATCAGCCATGATCACATTGAATGGCGGCGCTGGCTCGAAGGGCCGAATGGCCTCCTCCTGCACCTATTGTCTATTGAAACCGAAGATCTTTGAGAAAACCGACGAAGGTCACGGGGAGAGCGTACAAACTCCATACAGACAGCGCCCGTAGTCGGGATCGAATCCGGGTGTCTGGCGCTGCAAGCGTTGTAAGGCAGCAACCCTACCGCTGCACCGCCGTGCCCGAGTGACCCCTGTACTGAACTGCATACGACTCATTTAACTGCACCTCCTCGGTAAGTGTGAGGGACAAAGTGCCGACGGCCAGGCCGAGTTCGCTCACCTGTAACAGCCTCTGCTCCTTGGCCTTCTGAATGGAGTTGCGGAGGCTGAAGTTGAAGTTGCGCTCTTGCTCGCGGTCACCGAGCAGGAAGCTACGAGGTGACAGGTAGTAGCGGTTCCTCCCGCTCTGCTCCGTGCCCGGCGAGGGTCCCCAACGGCAAGCGAGACACACAAAATCACACACAGGCCCGGCACACACGACTCACCAAAGACAGCCGCGACAGGTAGACACAAAATGCCGGGGTCACCCAGCGGCTCCGGCAGCATCTCGGGGGGGGAGAAGGAACGGGTGACGTCTCGGGTCAAGACCCTTCTTCAGTCTGAAGACCTGAAACGTCACCCATTCCTTCTTTCCACCGAGAGGTAGATAGAGCTCTAGGGGCTAGCGGAGTCAGGGGATATGGGGAGAAGGCAGGCACGGGTTACTGATTGTGGATGATCAGCCATGATCACAATGAATGGCGGTGCTGGCTCGAAGGGCCAAATGGCCTCCTCCTGCACCTATTTTCTGTTTTCTGTTTTTATTCTTCTCCCGAGATGCTGCCTACCCGCTGAGTTACTCCAGCATTTTGTGTCTACCTTCGATTTATACCAGCATCTGCAGTTCTTTCCAAACCAAAGAGCACTGTGCAACTAAAGTAGCCGTGTATGCAGGGAGGACGTTTCCACTGGTGGGGGAGTCCAGGACCGGAGGACACAGCCTCAGAATTAAAGGGGGCTCTTTCAGATAGGATGATGCGTGGAATGAATATCCTGTGGACTTGCAGAGATGTGTTGTGCAGTGACAATGGTGACCATAGACTTTAAAACCTGCAAAATATCAACAGCATCGCCAGGGGGCGCAGCGGTAGAGTTGCTGCCTGACAGCGCTGGAGACCCGTGTTCGATCCCGACTACAGGTCATGTCCGTACGAGTTTGGTACGTTCCAACGACGTGCCGGTTTGTTGTTTAACTGGCTTGGGTTTGTGTACTTGGTATGTGTAAATTGTCCCCTGTGTGCGTGGGCATTGTGTTAATGTGCCAGGGCAGCGCGGACTCGATGGGCCGAAGGGCTTGTATCTGCACTGTAGCTCTCAGCTAAACGAAACAAAACCATTTCCGAACAGTGGATGTTTACAGCATCAAAACCAATGATTCAATTGTACTTCTGGAAGTAGGAACTGCAGATGCAGGTTTACACCGAAGATGGCCGAAAAGGCCTGTTTCCGCGCTGTAGATATATGATATCATCATCATATCATATCATATATATACAGCCGGAAACAGGCCTTTTCGGCCCACCAAGTCCGTGCCGCCCAGCGATCCCCGCACACTAACACTATCCTACACCCACTAGGGACAATTTTTACATTTACCCAGCCAATTAACCTACATACCTGTACGTCTTTGGAGTGTGGGAGGAAACCGAAGATCTCGGAGAAAACCCACGCAGGTCACGGGGAGAACGTACAAACTCCTTACAGTGCAGCACCCGTAGTCAGGATCGAACCTGAGTCTCCGGCGCTGCATTCGCTGTAAAGCAGCAACTCTACCGCTGCGCTACCGTGATATATGATAGACACCAAAAACGCTGGGGTAACTCAGCGGGACAGGCGGTATCTCTCCCGGTTTGCTAAACACTTTAACTCCCCCTCTCATTCCCACACTGACCTGTCCGTCCTGGGCCTCCTCCATTGTCGGAGTGAGGCCCAGCGCCAATTGGAGGAACAGCACCTAATTTTTCGCTTGGGCAGCTTACACCCCAGCGGTATGAACATTGACTTCTCCAACCCCAAGTAACGCTTGCTTTCCCTCTCTCTCTATCCCTCCCCCACCGTAGTTCTCCGAACAGTCTGACTGTCATCCTGATTAAATGTTATCTTTGTATGCCTCATTGACACCTTCCCCAGCTAAGAATGCTCTCTTCTATATTTCCCTTGGGCTGCCCCTTTGATCTCTCGTTTTCACACGTCACCCTTCCTTATCTCTAATTTCCCACCCTCTTCTCCCTCAGTCGAAGGGCAAAATGGCCTCCTCCTGCACCTAAACTAGTGTTCCTTCCAACACTCCAACATACGACAAGAAAAAAGTAGCTGTGCTTCTTATTGTTTTATAGTTTGTAATTACGCAGATGGAGGTCAGATTGTATAGTTAACTTGGGATTATCATCACCTGCTTGGTAAATTGCATTTCAAAAGCATGGAACTCTGCTTTCATCTTGTACGGTCAGGATGGTTATATTATTTATTTTCATATTTCAGATACAGCGCGGAAACAGGCCTTTTCGGCCCACCAAGTCCGCACCGCCCAGTGATCCCCGCACATTAACACTATCCTACACCCACTAGGGACAATTTTTACATTTACATTTACCCAGTCAATTAACCTACATACCTGTACGTCTTTGGAGTTCTTTAGACTCTAGAGACACAGCGTGGAAACAGGCCCTTCGAAGCACCACCGATCACATCGTACTCGCACTGTCCTCCCCACCAGGGGACGCCACCTATCCAGATTCTTGAAAGATGTTGTCTGACCCGCTGTGTTATTCCAGCAGCAGCGTGCGTGTGTGTGTGTGTGTGTGTGGGTGTGGGTGTGGGCATGGGCGTGGGCGTGGGCGTGCGCGTGCGCGTGTGTGTGTGTGTGTGTGTGTTTCCACACTGACATGGTGGCCCAGAGATCGAGTTGCTGCCTCACAGCGCCAGAGACCCAGGTTCAATCCTGACTACAGCAGCTGTCTGCTGAACGTGGAATTTGCACGTTCTCGCTGTGACCCGCGCGGGTTTTCTCTGGGTGCCCCGGTTTCCTCCCACATCGCAAAAGACGTGCGGGTGTGAAGGTTAACTGGCTTCTGAAAATTGCCCCTCGTGTGTAGGATAGTGCTGGTGTGCAGGATGCAAAACTGCGATGACATGGAACTAGTGTATGGGTTGGTCGGCGTGGACTCGGTGGGCTGAAAGGCCAGTTATATAAATAGATATTATATATAGTCTGAAGGAGGGTCTGGACCTGAAACTTATGAAGGGGGCGAGGGGAGGGGTGCGGAGGGAGAGGGGGAGGGGAGGGGGAAGGGGGGAGGGGAGAGGAGAGAAGGAGGGGTGGGGAGGGGGAGGGCGAGGGGGGTGGATGGAAAGGGGAGGGGGAGGGCCAGGGGGAGGGGGTGGGAAGGGGGAGGGGGAGGGCGAGGGGGAAGGGGAGAGGGGGAGGGGAGGAGGGTGTGGGAAGAGGGGGAGGGGAGGGGCGGAGGGAGCGGGTGGAGGGAGGTAGGGGAGGGGGAGCGGAGGACGTTTCCACTGGTGGGGGAGTCCAGGACCAGAGGACACAGCCTCAGAATTAAAGGGGGCACTTTCAGATAGGATGATGCGTGGAATGAATATCCTGTGGGCATGCAGAGATGTGTTGTGCAGTGGCAATTGTGACCATAGACTTTAAAACCTGCAAAATATCAACACCATCGCCAGGGGGCGCAGCGGTAGAGTTGCTGCCTGACAGCGCTGGAGACCCGGGTTCGATCCCGACCACCGGTCCTGTCCGTATGGAGTTTGGTACGTTCTCCTTCGTCGGTTTTCGCCGAGATCTTCAGTTTCTTCCCACATTCCAACGACGTGCATGTTTGTTGTTTAACTGGCTTGTGGTTGCGTCCTTGGTATAAGTGTAAATTGTCCCCTGTGTGCGTGGGTATTGTGTTAATGTGCGAGGGCAGCGCGGACTCGATGGGCCGAAGGGCTTGTATCTGCACTGTAGCTCTCAGCTAAACGAAACAAAACCATTTCCGAACAATGGATGTTTACAGCATCAAAACCAATGATTCAATTGTACTTCTGGAAGTAGGAACTGCAGATGCAGGTTTACACCGAAGATAAACACCAAAAACGCTGGGGTCACTCAGCGGGACAGGCGGTATCTCTCCCGGTTTGCTAAACACTTTAACTCCCCCTCTCATTCCCACACTGACCAGTCCGTTCTGGGCCTCCTCCATTGTCGGAGTGAGGCCCAGCGCAAATTAGAGGAACAGCATCTAATTTTTCGCTTGGGCAGCTGACACCCCAGCGGTATGAACATTGCCTTCTCCAACTTCAAGTAACCCTTGCTTTCCCTCTCTCTCCATCCCTCCCCCACCCTAGTTCTCCGAATAGTCTGACTGTCATCCTGATTAAATGTTATCTATGTATGCCTCATTGTCACCTTCCCCAGCTAATAATGTTCCATTCTATATTTGCCTTGGGCTGCACCTTTGATCTCTCGTTTTCACACGTGACCTTTCCTTATCTCTAATTTCCCTCTCCCTTCTCTCTCGGTCGAAGGGCAGAATGGCCTACTCCTGCACCTATTGTCTATTGTCAGTCTGAAGAAGGGCCTCGATTCGAAACGTCACCCATTCCTTCCCTCCAGAGATGCTGCCTGTCTCGTTGAGTTACTCCACCATTTTGGGTCTGTCTTCAAAGATATTTTATTATGACATGCAGTGAAATTTCTTTTTATTGCATACAGTTCAGTAAAAAAATTACAACGCATCATGTAAGGCACAATCATATTTAAGTAAAAGAATATAGAAATAGCAGATTACACTCAGGCAGCACACAAGAGACGCCACACACACTAGATTCCCGCCATTAACTCCATCTACACCACGCTGCCTCGGAAAAGCAGCCAACATAATCAATGACTTGGAGCCATGGGAAAGGTCAATGGAGCATTGTGGGCCCCACCTTTACCGGGTCATCGGTGCCGGCTCTGATTTGCTCTGAATCTTTTCATATCCCTCCCCTGACTCTCAGTCTGAAGAAGGGTCTCGCCCCATTCCTTCTCTCCAGAGATGCTGCCAGTCCCGCCGAGTTACTCCAGCTTTTTTTGTGTCTATCTGCGTGTGTAAACCTGCATCCTTCCTGCACATAATCAAAGACTCGTCCCACCCTGGCCAGTCCTTTCCCCAGCCCTGGACCGGCCGAAGGTTGAGAAGCGTGAAAGCGCGCACCACCAGACTCAGAAACAGCTTCTTCCCCTCTGTTTTCGGGCTTCCATAAGCGAGGGTACAAATTCACTTCACCCCACAGTGGTCTAAACTAAACCATCGCGGTGGAAAAGTCAAAGAGCAAGCACTGTAGCGCAAAGTTCGCGGTGATCAGAGATTTTACAGGGTGGTTTAAATCCTCATGGTTGTGGGAAGAAGCTGCTCTTTGTAGTTTTGGTTTGGTTTGGTTTGGTTCAGTTTAGTTTAATGATCCAGCAGCGCAATAGGCCCTTCAGCCCATCGAGGCGACGACCGGTCACACTAGTTCTATGTTATCCCACTTTCTCATCCACACCAGGAGGCACATCTTTGGGATTCGTTGGAAACCGGAGCGACCGGAGAAACCCCGCGAGGTCCCAGGGAGAACGTACAAACTCCACACACACACACACACGCGCACGTACGCATGCACGCACGCATGCACGCACATACACACAAACAAACACACGCGCACACAAACACGCACTCACACACACAAACGCACACGCACACACACGCACACACACACAGTCACATGCACACAATCACACGTACTAACACACACACACACACACACACCCGCGCGCGCGCGCACACACACGTGCACACACACACGCACGCACGCACGCACGCACGCGCGCACACACGCACAATCACGCACACACACAACGTGCGCGCACGCACACACACGCACGCAACCACACGCGCACGCGCACACACACACACACACACGCACACACACACACACGCGCACACACACACACACACGCACACACACGCACCCCCCCCCCCCCCACACACACACACACACACACACTGGAACCTCGGTCTCTGGCGCTGCGAGGCAGCAACTCTACCGCCGCCCCATTATTCGCGCACACTATCATTGAAGAAAATAAGATAGCGTCGAGGAAGTTAGCACTCTCTTTGTGAGTTGTTCTCAAACGACGAAGCGTTTGGTTTGAGTACGGAGGAACTGCAGACAGACACAAAACGCTGGAGTAACTCAGCGGGTCAGACAGCATCCCCGGAGAGACGGAACGGGTGGCGTTTCGAGTCGAGACCCACCTTCAGACTGAGAGGCAAGGCAAAGGGAAACGAGAGATATGGACCGCGATGTGGACAGCTACAGAACAAATAACAATGCGCAAAAAAAAGTAAGGATGATAAAGGAAAGATAAACCTGCAGATGCCGGTTGACACCGAAGACAGACACAACATTCTGGAGTAACTCAGCGGGACGGGCAGCATCTCTGGAGAGAAGGAGTGGGTGGCGTTTCGGGTCGAGACCCTTCTTCAGACCTTTAGCTTTGTGGCGGTGAAGACCGAATTTGCTTCAATGGGAGAGGCTTCATTTCGTTCGACATCTTGTTCCTTCTCGCGGTGTCGCACAGTTCTATTACTTTCATCAGATTTTGCGCCTTGCCGTCGGCGCGCTCCGCGGCTATCTTCTTCATTTCCTCCTCCATCTTGATCTCCATCGCATCGTCCTGTTCATTATCGAACTCGGCCTCGTAATAGCCCAGTATGCAGTCGCCACACTTGCGCGCAGGAATGAAGTGCAGGATGGTCAACAAAAACACGCTCAAGACCAAGAAAACGCTGCCAGCTACCTGTTGCAGAAAGTCAAAGAGTCAAAGAGTTTATGCAGCGTGGACACAGGCAACTTGCCCACACCGGCCAACGTGCCCCATCCAGACCAATCTCACCTGCTCGGTTTTGGTCCATAATCCCTCCAAACCTGTCCTATCCAAGGACCTGTCCAACTGTTTCTTCACCATTGGGATAGTCCCAGCCTCAACTATCCCCTCCGGCAGCTTGTTCCGCACACACACCATCCTTTGTGTGAAAAAGGTACCCCTCAGATTCCTATTAAATCTTTCCCCCTTCGCGTTAAACCCATGTCCTCTGGTCCTCGATTCAACTACTCTGGGCAAGTGACTCTGTGCATCTACCCGATCTATTCCTCTCATGACTTCATACACCTCTACAAGATCACCTTTCATCCTCTTGTGTGAAAACGTTACCCCTCGGATTCCTATTAAATCTTTTCCCCTTCACCTTAAACCATTGTCCTCGTGGTAGACGCGAAATACTGGAGTAACTCAGCGGGTCAGGCAGCATCTCTGGAGAAAAGGAATGGGTGACGTTCCGGGTCGGGTCAGGTTGTGTGTGTGTGTGTGTGTGCGTGCGTGCGTGCGCGCGCGCGTGCGTGCGCGCGTGTGTGTCTGTGTGTGTGTCTGTGTGTGTGTCTGTGTGTGTTTCTGTGTGTCTGTGTCTGTGTGGGGTGTGTTTGTGTGTGTGGGTGTGTGTGTGTGTCTGTATGTGTGTGTGGGGGTGGGGTGTGTGTGTGTGGGTGTGTGTGTGTGTGTGTCTGTGTGTCTGTGTGTGTGTGTGTCTGTGTGTGTCTGTGTGTGTGTGTGTGTGTGTGTGTGTGTGTGTGGGGGGGTGTGGGGTGTGTGTGTGTGTGTGTGTGTGGGGGGGGTGTGGGTGTGTGTGTGTGTGTGGGTGTGGGTGTATGTATGTGTAGGATAGTGATAATGTGTGGGGGGTCGGCGCGGAATTGGTGGGGCGGAAGGGATCCGTTTACGCGCTGTATCTCTAAATTGAACTACATTTAAAGTCTCACTCACCCACGATCCGTAGCAGTGGTGGCGCAGCTGGGGCGTGGGATGGTCGCTGCAAATGTGCTTGCAGTCCAGACTGTCGTCTGTCCCGACGTCTGCTTGTGTCTGGAAGTTGCAGGCGACGTGATCGCCGTCTATCAGCAGAATGCTGATCCAGATGAAGGACGGCATCAGCGCTTCCAGCAGCGTGATGAGCGTGAAGCGACATCGCTTACAGTTGCAGCAGCAGCGGCTGCACCACTGCTCTTGCACCTCTACGCCGATTAGCCTCCGGCACGCCCAGCCCTTCAGCAGCCTCCGTGAATCAGGCAGCGCCGTGAGGCTGATCATGAAGAGAATGAACGCGGGCACCAGGAACACCACGGCGACGTGGCCCCCGTTCCGCTCCGGGTCGCAGGGGCAGGGTTTGCTCATCTCAAGTAAAGTCTCCAGACCGAACAAGACCCCCGACAGCGCCGCGTTACCGGCCACTTTCAGCCAGGGGAAGGCGTCTTTCAAACTCCTGAAAGCGCTCAGAACCCGGGTAACCCCCGCCATCGCAAAAGCGTTGGGTCCCTCATTATTTTTTCCGGGGCCCGAACCGTCCGTAGTTCCCCCCGCAGGCGTTGCCTGTCCACCTGAGACCCCCGACATCTCCACACTGACGAGCGGCAAGAGGAAGTTGGGTATCTGGCCCGTTTAACCCCGCCCGAGAAACGGCGGCGCTGCTCGTTCGAACAACGTTTCACGCTTCCTGGATAGCTCCGACGCTGCTTCGCACCGAATACAGACACAAAACGCTGGATTAGTGCGGGCGTCAGGAGTTATGGGGGGGGGGGGGGGGGAGAAGGCAATAAAAGTCAAGTCAAGTCAAGTCAATTTTATTTGTATAGCACATTTATAAACAACCAACTTTGACGAAAGTGCTGTACATCAGTTCAGGTGCTAAGAAACGAACATACAATGGCACACAAACATAACAGCACAATAGACAACAGACAATAGGTGCAGGAGGAGGCCATTCGGCCCTTCGAGCCAGCACCGCCATTCAATGTGATCATGGCTGATCATTCTCAGTCAGTACCCCGTTCCTGCCTTCTCCCCACACCCCCTGACTCCGCTATCCTTAAGAGCTCTATCTAGCTCTCTCTTAAATGCATTCAGAGAATTGGCCTCCCCTGTCTTCTGAGGCAGAGAATTCCACAGATTCACAACTCTCTGACTGAAAAAGTATTTCCTCATCTCAGTTCTAAATGGCCTACGCCTTATTCTTAAACTGTGGCCCCTTGTTCTGGACTCCCCCAACATTGGGAACATGTTTCCTACCTCTAACGTGTCCAACCCTTTAATAATCTTATACGTTTCGATAAGATCTCCTCCCATCCTTCTAAATTCCAGTGTATACCATATAACCATATAACCATATAACAACTACAGCACGGAAACAGGCCCGTTCGGCCCTACCAGTCCACGCCGACCACTCTCCCTGACCTAGTCTCATCTACCTGCACTCAGACCATAACCCTCTAATCCCCTCTTATCCATATACCTATCCAATTTACTCTTAAATAATAAAATCGAGCCAGCCTCCACCACTTCCACCGGAAGCCCATTCCATACAGCCACCACCCTCTGAGTAAAGAAGTTACCCCTCATGTTACCCCTAAACTTTTGTCCCTCAATTCTGAAGCTATGTCCCCTTGTTGGAATCTTCCCCACTCTCAAAGGGAAAAGCCTACCCACGTCAACTCTGTCCGTCCCTCTCAAAATTTAAAAAACCTCTATCAAGTCCCCCCTCAACCTTCTACGCTCCAAAGAATAAAGACCCAACCTGTTCAACCTTTCTCTGTAGCTTAAGTGCTGAAACCCAGGCAACATTCTAGTAAATCTCCTCTGTACCCTCTCCATTTTGTCGACATCCTTCCTATAATTTGGCGACCAGAACTGCACGCCATACTCCAGATTCGGCCTCACCAATGCCCTGTATAATTTTAACATTACATCCCAACTTCTATACTCGATGCTCTGATTTATAAAGGCAAGTATACCAAACGCCTTCTTCACCACCCTATCCACATGAGATTCCACCTTCAGGGAACAATGCACAGTTATTCCCAGATCCCTCTGTTCCACTGCATTCCTCAATTCCCTACCATTTACCCTGTACGTCCTATTTTGATTTGTCCTACCAAAATGCAGCACCTCACACTTATCAGCATTAAACTCCATCTGCCATCTTTCAGCCCACCCTTCCAAAAGGCCCAAGTCTCTCTGTAAACTTTGAAACTCTACTTCATTATTAACTACACCACCTATCTTAGTATCATCTGCATATTTACTAATCCAATTTGCCACACCATCATCCAGATCATTAATGTAAATGACAAACAACAGTGGATCCAACACAGATCCTTGGGGTACTCCACTAGACACTGGCCTCCAACCTGACATACAATTGTCAACCATTACCCTCTGGTATCTCCCATTCAGCCCTTGTTGAATCCATCTTGCAACCTCACAATTAATACCCAACGATTTAACCTTCTTAATCAACCTTCCATGTGGAACCTTGTCAAATGCCTTACTGAAGTCCATATAGACAACATCCACAGCCTTGCCCTTATCAATTTCCCTGGTAACCTCTTCAAAAAATTCAAGAAGATTAGTCAAACATGACCTTCCAGGCACAAATCCATGTTGACTGTTTCTAATCAGGCCTTGTTTATCCAAATAATTATATATATTGTCCCTAAGTATCTTTTCCATTAATTTTCCCACCACAGACGTCAAACTAACAGGTCTATAATTGCTAGGTTTACTTTTACAAGTCTAGTCGCTCCAGTCTTTCAAAATATGATAGTCCTGACATTCCGGGAATTAACCTAGTAAACCTACGCTGCACGCCCTCAATAGCAAGAATATCCTTCCTCAAATTTGGAGACCAAAACTGCACACAGTACTCCAGGTGCGGTCTCACTAGGGCCCTGTACAACTGCAGAAGGACCTCTTTGCTCCTATACTCAACTCCTCTTGTTATGAAGGCCAACATTCCATTGGCTTTCTTCACTGCCTGCTGTACCTGCATGCTTCCTTTCAGTGACTGATGTACTAGGATACCCAGATCTCGTTGTACCTCCCCTGTTCCTAACTTGACACCATTCTGCCTTCCTATTCTAACCACCAATGTGGATAACCTCACACTTATCCACATTAAACTGCATCTGCCATGCATCCGCCCACTCACATAACCTGTCCAAGTCACCCTGCAACCTCATAGCATCTTCCTTATAGTTCACACTACCACCCAGCTTTGTGTCATTTGCAAATTTGCTAATGGTACTTTTAATCCCTTCATCCAAGTCATTAATGTACATTGTAAATAGCTGCGGTCCCAGCACCGAACCTTGTGGTACCCCACTAGTTACTGCCTGCCATTCTGAAAGGGACCCATTTATCCCCACTCTTTGCTTTCTGTCTGTCAACCAATTTTCTATCCATGTCAGTACCCTACCTCCAGTACCATGTGCTCTAATTTTGCCCACTAGTCTCCTCTGTGGAACCTTGTCAAAGGCTTTCTGAAAGTCAAGGTAAACCACATCCACCGGCTCTCCCCAGTCAATTTTCCTAGTTACATCCTCAAAGAATTCCAGAAGTTTCGTAAATCTGTGCTGACTTGGAACAATCCTGTTACTACTATCCAAATGATCCGCAATTTCGTCTTTTATAATTGACTCCAGCGTCTTCCCCACCACTGATGTCAGACTAACTGGTCTCTAATTTCCCGTTTTCTCTCTCCCTCCTTTCTTAAAAAGTGGGACAACATTAGCTACCCTCCAATCCACAGGAACTGATCCTGAATCTAGAGAACATTGGAAAATGATCACCAATGCGTCAACAATTTCCAGCGCCACCTCCTTAAGTACTCTGGGATGCAGACCATCAGGCCCTGGGGATTTATCAGCCTTCAGTCCTATCAGTCTACCCAACACTATTTCCTGACTAATGTGGATTTCCTTCAGTTCCTCCGTCACTCTAGGATCTCTGGCCACTAGAACATCTGGGAGATTGCTTGTATCTTCCTTAGTGAAGACAGATCCAAAGTACCGGTTCAACTCGTCTGCCATTTCCCTGTTCCCCATAATAAATTCCCCCGCTTCTGTCTTCAAGGGACCCGCATTTGCCTTGACTATTTTTTCCTCTTTACGTACCTAAAAAAGCTTTTACTATCCTCCTTTATATTATTGGCTAGTTTACCCACGTACCTCATCTTTTCTCCCCGTATTGCCTTCTTAGTCACCTTCTATTGCTCTTTAAAAGAGTCCCAATCCTGTGGCTTCCCACTCTTCTTTGCTTTGTTGTACTTCTGCTCTTTTATTTTTATGCTGTCCTTGACTTCCCTTGTCAGCCACGGGTGCCTCTTACTCCCCTTGGAATCTTTCCTCCTCTTTGGGATAAATTGATCCTGCAACTTCTGCATTATTCCCAGGAATACATGCCATTGCTGTTCCAACGTCTTCCCTGCTAGGGCCTCCTTCCAGTCAATTCTGGCCAGCTCCTGCCTCATGCCTCTGTAATCCCCTTTGCTATACTGTAATACTGACACTTCCGATTTTCCCTTACATAAACAGTTCACAGCGCCCACTCAGAGGGCCTCAAACGCTAGGTAGTAGAAATAGGATTTGAGCCTGGACTTAAAGGAGTGGATGGAGGGGGCAGTTCTGATGGGGAACGGGATGCTGTTCCACAGTCTAGGAGCTGCAACCGCAAAAGCGCGGTCACCCCTGAGCTTAAGCCTAGACCGCGGGATAGTCAGTAGCCCCAAGTTTGCGAACTGAGGGACCTGGAGATAGAGTGGTGGGTTAGAAGAGGTTTGATATAGTGGGCGGGTGGGCAAGCCCGTTTAGGGCTTTGTATGTGAATAGGAGGAGCTTGAAGTTGATTCTGTACTGTACTGGGAGCCAGTGGAAATATGTGATCATGGCTGATCATCCACAATCAGTAACCCGTGCCTGCTTTCTCCTCATATCCATTGATTCCGTTAGCCCTCGGAGCTCTATCTAACTCTTTCTTGAAAAATTTCCAGTGAATTGGCCTCCACTGCCTTCTGTGGCAGAGAATTCCACAGATTCACAACTCTCTGGGTGAAAATGTTTTTCCTCATCTTAGTCCTAAATGGCCAACCCCTTATTCTTAAACTGTGAGCCCCTGGTTCTGGACTCCCCCCCCCCCCCCCCCCCAAATCGGGAACATTTTCCCTACACCGTAGATAAACACAAAATTCAGGATTAGTACGCGTGTCAGGGGTTATGGGGAGAAGACAGGAGAATGAGGTTTGTAGGTAGAGATAGACCAGCCATGATTGAATGGCAGAGTAGACCTGATGGGCCGGATACTGCTCCTATCACTTATGGATTTATGAAAAGCTGGAGCAACTCAGCGGGACAGGCAGCATCTCTGGAGAGAAGGAATGGGTGACGTTTCGGGCCAGAAGTCTGAAGAAGGGTCTCGACCCGAAACGTCACCCGTTCCTTCTCTCCAGAGATGCCGCCCATCCCGCTGAGTTACTCCAGCTTTTTGTGTCCATCTTCGGTGTGCGCTCATGTGATCTAAACTTCCGCCCAACTCCACTGAGTCCCGGACTCTTAACCCGGAATCTCTCCCCATAAAACCTCAGATGCAGTGGCAAGATAACCATGGACTCCCCACCCATCTACTCGTGCGCTGAGCTGGGAAGGCGATAGAGGATGTTTATCAGTCACTTGAACAGCCACAACCAGGATCCTTCTCGCTGCAGCTTTATAGGCTCACCACCATCAAAGCTACAACTGAACTCTGAACGGGCAACGGCCTGGGTTTCAATTTTGTTTGACTGCACCACACCCACTAGGTACAATTGTACACATTACACCCAGGCAATGTACCTACATTAGGCTTGTATTCACTGGATTAGGCTTGTATTCACTGGATTAGGCTTGTATTCACTGGATTAGGCTTGTATTCACTGGATTAGGCTTGTATTCACTGGATTAGGCTTGTATTCACTGGAGTTTAGAAGGATGAGAGGGGATCTTATAGAAACATATCTATCGGGGGGGGGGGGGGGTGTGTCCAATGCTTGGCAGAGTACACATAACTTTTCAGCACTCCCGAAAACAAAGCCCTAAACTGCTAAAAAAAAGACGAACTAAAGGAATCAAGTACTTTAAATTAAATCAGAAAGAATACAGAACGTACGGATGCCTTCCAAGAAAGTAAAAGGAGTAGTACAACAGCCACAGAAGCAAGCAAAGGAATCAAGAAAAAAAAATCGAACGTAGGCCCACAGCTCTGATGGAGCAGGGGACTAGATTTAGTGACCCCTCGGCAGGCGGTGAGTCTGGCGAGGGCTCCGGTATGAAGCTGGAGTCTACTACTCCCAGCAAGCGCTCTTTGACTCGGGTCAAAATACGAGGGGGTCGCCGTGAGTTACCAAAAAGGCCCACTGTTTGCCGAGAGGCTGCTGATGTTTTGTCTGGAGTTTCGGACTCGAGTGACGATGAGGTAACGGGAGACTCCACTAGCAGTGGAAGTGGAAATGAGGAAGAAGAAGAAAAGCAAGAAGATACAGAGACTAATATGAAAACGATGCATCAAGAAATTATTAACAGGCTTAAGAAAATTGAAGGAGATAACAAATTAATGAGGAGAGATAACAAGAAATTTCGTAAGACTTTGAAAAAAATGGAGGAGAAATTTCAAACAGTGACAAATAAAGTGGATAATATGCAAATGGAAAATGAAATGTTAAAATCTAGAGTGGAAAAAAATGAAGACAGTATTACTGCAGCAGCAATTGAAAGCAAAAAGACGGCGGAGAAGTTGGATGCCTTGGAAAACTATAGCAGGAGAAATAATGTTAAAATTGTTGGTTTGCCAGAGGGAGTGGAGGGGGAAGACCCAATTAACTTTTTTCAAGATTGGATAGTGACCACTCTGGGAATAGATAAACAAGGTCGGATGGAAATAGAAAGAGCACATAGGGCTCTAAGACCGAAACCCTCGGCTAATCAAAAGCCAAGATCTGTGTTGATTAATTTTTTAAGATACCAAGATTGAGAATTGGTTTTCAAAACAGTCGGGAATAATATAAGAGAGGGAAAACCAATAGAACATGAAGGCACTAAAATAATCTTTTACCCAGACATCAGTAATGCCTTGTTGAGCAGAAAAAAAGAATTTAATAAGGCCAAAAATATTCTATGGAAGAAAGGCTATAAGTTTACTTTACTGCATCCGGCTACTTTGAAGATTATGATCAACACTGGAGAAAATAATTTTTTTAAAGACTTTGTCAAAGCAGAAGAGTATGCGGAAGAATTGCCATCGAGAAATGCTTAAGAAGATTCATGAATGATTGATTATTAATAATAACTGTATACTATAGAGGGGATTAACTGTATTAAGGATTGTTGATTTTTAGAAGTACTTGATATATCGGGGGGGGTTGGAGAATGTGGATGCTCCACCATAATCATGGGCACAAGTGTGGTGCGGACCACACCTCGTATAATAGAGGGGGGTAATGTTGCTAATCTATTTATTAACAACATTAGAGGGAGGGTCTATTTCTCTAACTTTCTTATTTCTTTTCTGTTTTTATACCTGGACTATGGAGGGGAGCACACTGAAATACGGCACAATGTAAATACCGGAACAGGTATCAAGGTAAGGAAAAAGGAAAAAAAAAAGGAAAAGGAAAAAAAAAAGGAATGAATGGATAACACATTAAATTTTTTAAAGTTATAATGTGAATGGGTTAAATGGACCGATAAAAAGGAAGAGAATTTTAACACAGATGAAAAAATTGGAAGTAGATATAGCTTTCTTGCAAGAAACACATCTAACGGAAAAAGAGCATCAAAAGTTAAAGAGAGATTGGGTAGGAAGTATGGTCGCATCTTCTTTTAACTCAAAAGCAAGAGGGGTTGCTATCCTATTTAAGAAAACGCTACCAATTAAGATACAAAATATTGTAAGTGACCCAGTAGGTAGATTTGTAATGGTACATTGTCAAATTTTCTCAGAATTGTGGACCTTAATGAATATATATGCACCAAATATAGATGATGAGAAGTTTGTGCAGGGTACCTTTTAAATCTGGCGGAAGCACATGAAAATATATTGATAGGGGGAGATTTCAATTTTTGTTTAGATCCAGTAATGGATAGATCATCAAGGACAACGACAAGGACAAGAGCAGCGAAGACAACCTTGAATTTAATGGAAAATTTAAATTTAATAGATGTTTGGAGGAAAAGCCATCCCAGGGAAAGAGACTACTCCTTTTATTCCATGATACATATTCTAGAATAGATCTATTTTTGATTTCAGCTCAATTAAGGGGTAGAATAATACAAATAGATTACAAGGCTAGATTGTTATCGGATCACTCACCATTATTAATGAAAATTACGATGCCAGACAAAGAACAGTCAGTTTATAGATGGAGACTCAACTCTTTACTATTGAAAAGGCAAGACTTTTGTGATTTTATTCGAGGACAAATTGAATTAATTTTGGAAACAAATTTAAATTCAGTTGATGATAAATTTATTGTATGGGATGCAATGAAGGCTTATTTGAGAGGCCAAATTATAAGCTACTCATCTAAGATAAAGAAAGACTATAGGAAGGAATCTGAAAGATTAGAAAAAGAAATCACAGTATTAGAAAAAGACTTACAGAAAACTTCTTCAGATACGAAAAAAACATAACTTGCAAATAAAAAATTTCAATACAATACTTTACATACTTACAGAACAGAAAAACTAATATTACGAACTAACCAAAGATATTATGAATTAGGAGAAAGAGCGCACAAGGTATTGGCATGGCAACTGAAAGAAGAACAAATATCAAGAACAATAAATTCAATTAGAACAGATCAAAACATTATTACTTATAAACCTAGAGAAATCAATGAGGTATTTAAGCAATTCTACACTAATCTGTACCATTCTGAACCTGAAAAGGATGAAATTAAGATAAATAATTTTTTATCCAAGATACAATTACCAGCAATCTCTAATGAGGAGCAGATGGGACTAAATGCCTCCTTTACTTTGAGAGAAGTGGAGGAAGTATTATATTCTTTACCAAGTAATAAATCTCCAGGGGAAGATGGTTTCCCGCCTGAGTTCTATAAAAAATTTAAAGATTTGTTGTTACCAGTATTTATGGAAGTGATACATCAAGCGGAAAAAACTTCTACATTACCAGAATCCTTCTCACTGGCAATTATAACCGTAATTCAAAAAAAAGGGAAAGACCCTTTAAATGCATCTTCTTATAGACCAATATCATTGTTGAATGCAGATTATAAAATAGTTGCTAAACTTTTGGCAAGGAGATTGGCAGAATATTTACCGAACCTGGTTAAAGAGGACCAAACTGGATTTGTCAAAAAAAGGGAAATATCTGATAATGTAGCAAGATTTATAAGTATTTTACATTTAGCACAGAAAAGAAAGGAATTGAGTGTAGCAGTTGCTTTAGATGCTGAAAAGGCGTTTGACAGGTTAGAATGGGATTTTTTATTTAAAGTATTAGAAAAGTACAGATTGGGAAATGGTTTCATTAACTGGGTAAAAGCTCTTCATAAACAACCTAAAGCCAAAGTGGTGACAAATGGCCAATCTTCTCAATCATTTAATTTGGAAAGATCTAGTAGACAGGGATGTCCCTTGTCACCAGCTTTATTTGTATTGGTTATTGAACCTCTGGCAGAGCTAATAAGATCAGATTTAGACATTGAAGGATTTAAAGTTAATCAGGAAAATCACAAAATTACTTTATTTGCAGATGATGTTTTAATTTGTCTTACTAGACCATTGGAATCCTTAAGAAAATTATATTTCAGACTGGACGAATATGGGAAATTATCAGGATATAAAATTAATAAAGATAAAACTGAAATAATGCCTCTTTCTGAAGGATCTGTGTTGGGTCCACTGTTGTTTGTCATTTACATTAATGATCTGGATGATGGTGTGGCAAATTGGATTAGTAAATATGCAGATGATACTAAGATAGGTGGAGTAGTTGATAGTGAGGTAGATTTTCAAAGTCTACAGAGAGACTTGGGCCTTTTGGAAGGGTGGGCTGAAAGATGGCAGATGGAGTTTAATGCTGATAAGTGTGAGGTGCTGCATTTTGGTAGGACAAATCAAAATAGGACGTACAGGGTAAATGGTAGGGAATTGAGGAATGCAGTGGAACAGAGGGATCTGGGAATAACTGTGCATTGTTCCCTGAAGGTGGAATCTCATGTGGATAGGGTGGTGAAGAAGGCGTTTGGTATGCTTGCCTTTATAAATCAGAGCATCGAGTATAGAAGTTGGGATGTAATGTTGAAATTGTACAGGGCATTGGTGAGGCCGAATCTGGAGTATGGTGTGCAGTTCTGGTCGTCAAATTATAGGAAGGATGTCGACAAAATGGAGAGGGTACAGAGGAGATTTACTAGAATGTTGCCTGGGTTTCAGCACTTAGGCTACAGAGAGAGGTTGAACAGGTTGGGTCTTTATTCTTTGGAAGGTTGAGGGGGGACTTGATAGAGGTTTTTAAAATTTTGAGAGGGACGGACAGAGTTGACGTGGGTAGGCTTTTCCCTTTGAGAGTGGGGAAGATTCCAACAAGGGGACATAGCTTCAGAATTGAGGGACAAAGGTTTAGGGGTAACATGAGGGGGAACTTCTTTACTCAGAGGGTTGTGGCTGTATGGAATGGGCTTCCGGTGGAAGTGGTGGAGGCTGGCTCGATTTTATTATTTAAGAGTAAATTGGATAGGTATATGGATAGGAGGGGATTAGAGGGTTATGGTCTGAGTGCAGGTAGATGAGACTAGGTCAGGGAGAATGGTCGGCGTGGACTGGTAGGGCCGGACAGGCCTGTTTCCATGCTGTAGTTGTTATATGTTATATGTTATATGTCATATATATGTAATTATGATCAATGTAAAAGAGAAAGTCAGTTTAAATGGCAAAAAGAAGGCATGAAGTACCTGGGGTTAAAGTAGATAATAAGTTAAATAAGTTAAATAATCTGTATCAACTAAATTATAAACCACTAATTAAAAAAATTGATGAGGACTTGAAGAAATGGATGAATCTTCCAATTACATTGCTAGGGAGAGTGAACTGTATTAAGATGAATATTTTTCCGAGGTTACAGTATTTTCAAGAATTGAATAAAATTGTGAGAAATTTTCTTTGGAACGGTAAAATGCCAAGAGTGTCTATGGAAAAATTAACATGGAAATTTGAATTAGGTGGACTGCAATTACCAAATTTTAAAAATTACTATCTGGCAGCACAAATGAGTTTTATTTCATCCTTTTATCAAGAGGGTAGAAAAACAGCATGGGTTAAAATTGAAATGGATAAAATAAAAGAACTATGCCCAGAGGAATTTATCTATAAATGGGAAGCGAAGCTATTAGTTAAGGATCAAGAGTCATCTTTGCTAAAACATTTAATTAATATATTGTTGAAAACAGTTAAAACTAATGATAAAAGATTTTTTCTAACAGCTAAAACTCCATTAGTAAAAAATAGATTACTGCCGTTTGCTTGGTATAATCAAATATTACAAGTCTGGGAACAGAAGGGTATTAAACATGTGGGAGATTGCTACGAAGGAAATAATTTTTTGACATTTTCTCAATTGAGAAACAAATATCAAATTCCAGGGAATAGTATTTTTTTATATTATCAATTACAATCTTTTTTAAGGGAAAGGTTAGGTAATTCAATGTTTTTATTTCAAATTAAAGGAATTGAATCCCTGATTCAGGGCAAGGGAACTAAAAATTTTATATCTTCAATGTATAAATTGTTATAAAAATCTAGTCCAAAGGAATTCAAAAATCAAGACAAAGATGGGAAACAGATCCGAATATTAGCATTGATGAACAAAGTTGGGAAAGATTGTGTTTAGAAAGTATGAAAAATACTATTAATGTGAGATATAGTTTAGTACAATACAATTTTTTACATCAACTATATTTAACTCCGAAAAAATTAAACAATTTAAATCCAAATTTACCTGAAATTTGTTTTAGATGCAACCAGGATGTGGGTACTTTTTTACACTCCACGTGGGCATGTCCTAAGGTAACTCCTTTTTGGAAAGACCTAAAAAACATTTTGGAACAATTGATGAATAAGACCATGCCATTGGATTCAAGGTTGTTTTTATTGGGAGATACTAAAGAAATATTACCAAGATTAATTTTAGATAAATATCAGGAAAGATTTCCCAAATAGCAATAGCAATAGCAAAACAATGTGTGGCGGTCACTTGGAAAGATCACAATGAAATAAGAATTGCAAGATGGTATGCAGAAATGCGTAGTTGTATCCCATTAGAAAAAGCTACTTATAATCTGAGCAATAAATATGATTTCTTTTTTAAACTTTGGAACCCATTCACTTTAAAACTGGGATTAAGAATTGGAAATATTTAATTTTAGGATTGTTTTGATACCCCTAAAAAGAATATAATAAGAAATTAGCCGGAAGTGTTTCCTTCTTGTCTCCAGGTTTCCTTCTTTCTTCTTTCTTTCTTTCTTTCCTTTTTTAATTTTTATTTCTTTATCTTTCTTCTTCTCCTTTTTCCTATTTTTTCTAACTGGGGGGTGGGGGGAGGGGGGTTGTGGGTGGGGAGATAATACAGAACAATACAGGTATAATCGAATTTAAAATGTATAATCAAATTTATAATGTAGGTACCATCGCGTACTATGAGTTCATACATGTATTTGTTTTGTTAAAATTTCAATAAAATTAATTAGAAACATATCTATCTTTTACTAGTCTATGTTTATGTGTGTATGTGCGCAGCGTAACTTTTGTCGTTCGCACAGCCAAAACGGTACACCGTAGCACCACGATTTTTGCACCACCTTACTCACCATTATCCTGGGCATATAATGAAACCACTTTCACTCAAATTGAAGCTACATTTGTAAAGCTAGAGAGATTTTAAAGTTTCACAATTTCCCCCCAGTGCTCACTCAGTGACAACACCCTCTTCCCTTCCCTGTTCCCCCTCTACGAGGAATGGGCCCAAACGGGTCCACTTGGTCTAGTAAAATTATAAAAGGACTGGACATGCTAGATGCAGGAAAATGTTACCAATGTTGGGGAGTCCAGAACCAGGGGCCACAGTCTGAGAATAATGGGGAGGCCATTTAAAACTGAGGTGAGAAAAAACTTTTTACAATACAATACAATACAATATATCTTTATTGTCATTGTACAGGGTTACAACGAGATTGGGAATGCGCCTCCCATACGATGCAATAAATGAATGAGCTAATCAGTATTAATTTATGCATCCCAGTGAAACAAAATTAGAACAGTTTTAAAACAGTATAAAGTGTAAGTAGGTCTGTGCCGGATCACTGTGCGATGTGACCATCCGGCTCAGCAGGACCGGTTCATAGCAGCTATGTCCCTGGGGATGAAGCTGTTCCTGAGTCTGGAGGTGCGGGCGTAGAAGGCCTTGTATCGTCTGCCCGATGGTAGGAGTTTGAACAAACTATTGCAGGGGTGTGAAGAGTCTTTGTGGATGCTGGTGGCTTTTCTGAGGCATCGTGTGTTGTAGATGCTCTAGAGGGCTGGTAGCTGTGTTCCGATGGTCCTCTGAGCTCTATGGACTACCCGCTGAAGAGCTTTCCTCTCTGCCTCCGTGCAGCTGAGGTACCACACAGGGATGCCATGTGTTAGGATGCTGTCTATGGTGCAGTGGTAGAAGGTTGTCAGCAGCTGTTGGGGAAGACCAGACTCCTTCAGTATTCTTAGATAGAACAGTCGTTGCTGTGCCTTCTTGACCAGCGCAGCGGTGTTAGTGGACCATGTGAGATCCTCCGAAATGTAAGTGCCCAGAAACTTGAAGTTGGACACTCTCTCCACACTGTCCCCATTGATAAAGATCGGGGCGTATTCCCCGTTGTGTGTTCTACGGAAGTTGATGATCAGCTCCTTGGTCTTGGTGGTATTTATGGACAGGTTGTTATCCGAGCACCAGTCCGCCAGGTTCTGCACCTCTGCTCTATAGTTTGTTTCATCACCGTTGGTGATCAGCCCTATCACCGTTGTGTCGTCTGCAAACCTGACAATGGTGTTGGTGTCGAATGCAGGACCACGGTCGTGTGTGAAGAGGGAGTGGAGCATGGGGCTCAGAACACAGCCCTGTGGTGTGCCGGTACTCAGGGTGAGAGTGGAGGACAGGTGCGGGCCCATTCTCACTGCCTGCGGTCGCTCCAGCAGGAAGTCCAGGATCCAGTCGCATAACGACGAGCTGAGGCCTAGCTGGTGAAGTTTGGTGATGAGCTTGGTGGGGATGACCGTGTTGAAGGCAGAGCTATAGTCAATGAATAGCATCCTCATGTACGTGTCCTGTCTCTCCAGGTGAGTCAGGACAGTGTGAAGAGCCAGAGAGATGGCATCCTCTGTGGATCTGTTTGCCCTGTATGTAAATTGATGTGGGTCCAGTGAGGCAGGGATGCTGGATTGGATGTGTGAGAGGACCAGCCTTTCAAAGCACTTCATGACTATAGGAGTTAGGGCAACCGGACGGTAGTCGTTCAGGTTGGTGATCTTTGCTTTTTTGGGCACCAGCACTATGATAGCCGACTTCAGGCACTTTGGGGGCCGTAGCCAGAGATAGTGACAGGTTAAAGATCCTGGTGAATAGCTCAGCCAACTGTTCAGCACAGTCCCTAATTACCCTTCCTTGAACTCCATCCGGGCCTGCAGCCTTGCGCCTTGTACTTCCTGTGTGCTCAATGTTAAGTCCAGTCCCTCCGCCTCGGCTGGGGTTCTTCCACTGAAGGTGGTGTTGCCAGTTTCGAAGCGGGCAAAGAAGGTGTTTAACTCGTTGGTCAGTGTGGCATCGCTGTGGGGGCAGGCAGGGCTGCTCTTGGAGCCAATGATGTCCCTGACACCCTGCCACACGCTTCTGGTGTCCGTGGTGTTGAAGTGGTCTTCCACCCGTTGCCTGTGGGTGTCTTTGTCCCTTCTTATACCTTTGTTCAGATTTGACCTAGCAACACTGAATGCTGAAGTGTCACCAGATTTAAAGGCATTGTTGCGTGCCCCGCGAGTTGTAAATTTGTGGAATTCTCTGCCACAGAGGGCAGTGGAGGCCAAATCACTGGATGGATTTAAGAGAGAGTTAGATAGAGTTCTAGGGGCCAGAGGGATCAAGGGATTGGTGGTGCTGGCTCGAAGGGCAGAATGGCCTCCTCCTGCAGCTATTTTCTATGTTTCTATACATGTAGGTCTTTGGCGTGTAGGAGGAAACTAAAGATCTCGGTGGAAACCCACGCAGGTCACGGGGAGAACGTGCAAACTCCGTACAGACAGAACCCGTAGTCGGGATCGAACCCGGGTCTCTGGCGCTGTGAGGCAGCAACTCTACCGCCGGGCGATCGTATCCTTTTCTCCAGAGCTGCTGTCTGACCCGCTGAGTTACTCCCAGCTTTTGCGTCTACCTTCAGTTTGTACTGTACCGAGGGTGGAAAGGAGTCGGCCAGGGAACTTGAGACAAGGCTGGAAGACAGAGGGAGAGACAGGGAGGGGGGAGAGACAGGGAGAAAGGGCGAGGTTGACAGGCTGGGAGAATACAGCGATGGAGGACAGGGTGTGTGAGTTCGCCTTTCTCGCGACGGAGATGTTCAGACATAAATAAACCCAGGATGTGGTTAGGGGTATAGGTGCGAGCATACATCCTGTTATAGTGAACTGAGTTGCACTTTACTGGAAATGTTCAAGAGAGATTTAACTCTTCGGGCTAAAGGAATCGAGGTGTATGGGGGAAAGCACGAACGGGGCACTGATTTAAAACCGAGGGGAGAGAAAAACTTTTTCACCCAGAGAGTTGTGAATTTGTGGAATTCTCTGCCACAGAAGGCAGTCAGTGGAGGCCAAAATCACTGGATTGATTTAAGAGAGAGTTAGATAGAGCTCTGGGGGCTAGCGGAATCAAGGGATATGGGGAGAAGGCAGGCACGGGTTACTGATTGTGGATGACCAGCCATTCACCCCCCCTCCATTTCCCCCTCCTCCCTCCATCCCCCTCCCCTTCCCCTCCCCATTTCCCGTCCCCTCCCCCACTCCATCCCCTTCAAACCCCCTTATCCTACCACCCTCCACCCTCCGTCCCTCCCGCCCCCTCCCTCCACCACCCTCCCTCCGTCCCTCCCTCCTCCCCCCTCTCTCCCTGCGGTAAAGAAAGGCGGTGACAACACAATTGAGTGAAGGCATTCTCACACGTGTCAGAATAGCTTCGCCTCCACTTGAGGGGAGGGGGGAGAGGGAGGGGAGTGGAGGGGGAGGGCGACAATAGACAATAGATAATAGGTGCAGGAGTAGGCCATTCGGTACCGAGCCAGCACCAACATTCAATGTGATCATGGCTGATCATTCTCAATCAGTACCCCGTTCCTGCCTTCTCCCCATACCCCCTGACTCCACTATCCTTAAGAGCTCTATCTAGTTCTCTCTTGAATGCATTCAGAGAATTGGCCTCCACTGCCTTCTGAGGCAGAGAATTCCACAGATTCACAACTCTCAGACTGAAAACGTTTTTCCTCATCTCAGTTCTAAATGGCGTACCGCTTATTCCTAAACTATGGCCCCTTGTTCTGGACTCCCCCAACATTGGGAACATGTTTCCTGCCTCTAACGTGTCTAACCCCTTAATAATCTTATATGTTTCGATAAGATCCCCTTCATCCTTCTAAATTCCAGTGTATACAAGCCCAGTCGCTCCAATCTTTCAACATATGACAGTCCTGCCATTCCAGGAATTAACCTAGTAAACCGACGCTGTACGCCCTCAATAGCAAGAATATCCTTCCTCTAATTTGGAGACCAAAACTGCACACAGTACTCCAGGTGCGGTCTCAATAGGGCCCTGTACAACTGCAAAAGGACCTCTTTGCTCCTGTACTCAACTCCTCTTGTTATGAAGGTCAACATTCCATTGGTTTTCTTCACTGCCAATAGCCCCTTATCCTACCTCCTCCACCCTCCCTCCATCCCTCCCGCCCGCTCCCTCCACCCCCCTACGCCCCTCCTCCATCCCTCCATCCCTCATGGATCAGCCACGATGGCATGGCGGACAAGACCAGATGGGCCGAATGGCCTAATTCCGCTCCTAACACGTGAACTTATGAAATATGTGATCACGGCTGATCATCCACAATCAGAAGGCAGGAACGGGGTACTGATTGAGAATGATCAGCCATGATCACATTGAATGGCGGTGCTGGCTCGAAGGGCCGAATGGCCTCCTCCTGCACCTATTGTCTATTGTCTATAGTAACCCGTGCCTGCTTTCTCCCCATATCTTTTGTTTCCGTTAGGTCTATCTAACTGTTTCTTGAAATACTTCCAGTGAATCGGCCTCCACTGCCCTCTGTGGCAGAGAATTCCACAGATTCACAACTCTCTGGGTGAAAATGTTGTTCCTCATCTTAGTCCTAAATGGCCTACCCTTTAATCTTAAACTGTGACCCCCTGGTTCTGGACTCCCCCCAAAATCGGGAACATTTTTCCTACACCGTAGACACAAAATGCAGGATTAGTGCGGGTGTCAGAGGTTATGGGGAGAAGGCATGAGAATGAGGTTAGGAGGGATAGATAGACCAGCCATGATTGAATGACAGAGTAGACCTGATGGGCCGAATACTGCTCCTATTACTTATGGATTTATGAAAAGCTGGAGCAACTCAGCGGGACAGGCAGCATCTCTGGAGAAAAGGAATGGGTGACGTTTCGGGACAGAAGTCTGAAGAAGGATCTCGACCCGAAACGTCACCCATTCCTTCTCTCCAGAGATGCCGCCCGTCCCGCTGAGTTTCTCCAGCTTTTTGTGTCCATCTTCGGTGTGCGATCATGTGATCTAACCATCCGCCCAACTCGACTGTGTCCCGGACTCTTAACCCGGAATCTCTCTACATAAAACCTCACATGCAGTGGCAAGATAAGCCCCATCCATCTACTCTTGCGCTGAGCTGGGAAGGAGGTGTTTACGATAGAGGGTGTTTATCAGTCACTTGCGCCCCATATGAACAGCCACAACCAGGTTCCTGCTCGCTGCAGCTTTATAGGCTCACCACCATCAAAGCTACAACTGAACTCTGAACGGGCAACAGCCTGGGTTTCAATTTTGTTTGACTACACCACACGCACTAGGTACAATTGTACATGTTACACCCAGCCAATATCCCTACCTGAGGCTTGTATTCACTGGATTAGGCTTGTATTCACTGGATTAGGCTTGTATTCACTGGATTAGGTTTGTATTCACTGGTTTAGGCTTGTATCCACTGGATTAGGCTTGTATTCGCTGGATTAGGCTTGTATTCACTGGATTAGCCTTGTAATCACTGGATTAAGCTTGTATTCACTGGATTAGGATTGTATTCACTGGATTAGGCTTGTATTCACTGGAGTTTAGAAGGATGAGAGGGGATCTTTATTGAAACATATCTATCTATTACTAGTCCGTGTTTATGTGTGTATGTGCGCAGCATAACTTTTGTCGTTCGCACAGCCAAAACGGTACACCATAGCACCACGATGTTTGCACCACCCTACTCACCATTATCCTGGGCATATAATGAAACCACTCTCACTCAAATTGGAGCTACATTTGTAAAGCTAGAGAGATTTTAAAGTTTCACAATTTCCCCCCAGTGCTCACTCAGTGACCACGCCCTCTTCTCTTCCCTGTTCCCCTCTACGAGGAATGGGCCCAAACGGGTCCACTTGGTCTAGTAAAATTATAAAAGGACTGGACAAGCTAGATGCAGGAAAATGTTACCAATGTTGGGGGAGTTTAGAACCAGGTGCCACAGTCTGAGAATAATGGGGGGCCATTTAAAACTGATGTGAGAAAAAACGTTTTACAATACAATACAATACAATATAGCTTTATTGTCATTGTACAGGGGTACAACGAGATTGGGAATGCGCCTCCCATACGATGCAATAAATGAATTAGCTAATCAGTATTAATTTATACATCCCAGTGAAACAAAATTAGAACAGTTTTAAAACAGTATAAAGTGTAAGTAGGTCTGTGCCGGATCACTGTGCGATGTGACCATTCGGCTCAGCAGGACCGGTTCATAGCAGCTATGGCTCTGGGGATGATGCTATTCCTGAGTCTGGAGGTGCGGGCGTAGAAGGCCTTGTATCGTCTGCCCGATGGTAGAAGTTCGAACAGACTGTTGCAGGGGTGTGAAGAGCCTTTGTGGATGCTGGTGGCTTTTCTGATGCGTCGTGTGTTGTAGATGCCCTCCAAGGCTGGTAGCTGTGTTCCGATGGTCCTCTGAACTCTATGGACTACCCGCTGAAGAGCTTTCCTCTCTGCCTCCGTGCAGCTGAGGTACCACACAGGGATGCCATGTGTTAGGATGCTCTCTATGGTGCGGTGGTTGAAGGTCGTCAGCAGCTGTTGGGGTAGACCAGACTTCTTCAGTGTTCTTAGATAGAACAGTCGTTGCTGTGCCTTCTTGACCAACGCAGCAGTGTTATTGGACCATGTTAGGTCCTACGAAATGTGAGTGCCCAGAAAATTGAAGCTGGACACTCTCTCCACACTGCCCCCATTGATCAAGATCCCCGTTATGTGACCTACGGAAGTTGATAATCAGCTCCTTGGTCTTGGTGGTATTTAGGGACAGGTTGTTATCAGAGCACCAGTCCGCCAGGTTCTGCACCTCCGCTCTGTATTTTGTTTCATCACCGTTGGTGATCAGCCCGATCACCGTTGTGTCGTCTGCAAACTTGACAATGGTGTTGGTGTCGAATGCAGGAACACGGTCGTGTGTGAAGAGGGAGTAGAGCATGGGGCTCAGAACACAGCCCTGTGGTGTGCCGGTACTCAGGGTGATAGTGGAGGACAGGTGCGGGCCCATTCTCACTGCCTGCGGTCGCTCCAGCAGGAATTCCAGGATCCAGTCGCATAACGACGAGCTGAGGCCTAGCTGGTGAAGTTTGGTGATGAGCTTGGTGGGGATGACCGTGTTGAAGGCAGAGCTATAGTCAATGAATAGCATCCTCACTGTAAGATTTGAGAAGTTTTCCCTCATTTGGAAAGCAACACAATACCAAAGAGCTGCAGTTTGGACATTTTAAACGAGAGACTGGGGCTGATAGCGGAGAAAGGCTGCGGTCAGATTAACAAAGGATGTCACAATCCGTGGGTCCTAAAATGGCCGCAGGACCTCGTGACCAGCCACAAAAAGTAAAAACCTTACAACCCAGTCTCTAGGTTTCTGCAAAGCCATGGCCAGAACAAAGGATGGGTATTGGCCATGCAGAAACCTACGAAACCAGGTCGGAGTCCAGACACTGGGGCGCTGACATCAGCATACTCACAATGCCCCAAGCCGACCTAAACAGTTCATCTCAGTGAGGGGGCACAATAGCCCATAGAAAACTACCTGGTAGGTGATGGGAAACCAGTTAACACCCATCACCTCACAATGAAATCCCAATTTACACCGTCTGGCCATCCCCGGTATCCCCGACCATAAGGCAGATCAGAAGAAAACCTCATACATATCTTTTTGAACAAAGAGATTCCAAGATCTGGCGGGAGATAGGACGGGTCAGAAACAGTATAACTGGCCACTACTTTTGGGTTTTAAACTCAAGAAGAAATACTGGAAGAAGAAGTTAAGTCAACTCGAGAAGAAAACCTGCAGGAAACGCAAGCAGGCAAGAAAACGAATGCAGGAGGAAGAAAAGACAGGCAAGAAAAACGGATGCAAGAGAGAGGAACAGGCACGCAACTCGAGGAGAAATACTGCCAAACGAACAGCCAGTAACCCCAGTAATAGCCCCATGGTGAGCATGCATTCCAAATCCTACATATCCTGGACATAGTTTAGTGTAGAGGGGAGGGTGGTTGTGAATAAACGTTGGGTGTGTACTAAAATATGTGTTGGTCAAGGTTGCGATGCGTCGTGCGTTCCCCATCTTACAGTCGTGTATGTGTCTTGCAGAACTGTGTTTAAGAATTCATAAGTAAAAGGTATTCGTGTATATGTCTTATAGAACTGTGTTTTATGATTCATAGTTATAAGTATTCGTGTGATTCGGTATGTGTTTCATAGACATGTATTATAGAACTGTATAAGTATTCATGGACAATAGTCCCAAGTGCTGAATAAAAGCCTTTTTCATTTAAACCCTGGTTTTAAAATCTGGTCTGGTTGAATTTTTCTGCACTATAAGAGCTCCTGCACCTAAGTCCAGTGTCTAGAACCGTAAGGGGTGAGTGGGTCGAACCACTCACGGGGAACCAGTGTGCACAGCCTGGTCAAGGGATCAGAGCAAGGCACGGGGACCTTAGGTCGGGCGAAAGCTCGGCGCAGAAACCCCTTACAGATAATGGCGACCACGAAGGGACACTGGCAGCAGGATGATAGTGTACCAGAAAAGGATTTTAAAACTAGGGACATAATGGATGAGCGCATTGCGGACTATGTTTTTAGTAAGGTGAATATCACCAAACAATGGATGTGTGCATTACTAGATAACAAGCGCCCACTGGATGCAGCAATCCGGTGGACGGCCAGTACAGCCCATAAGAAATCTGTAGAGAAGGCGGTCTGGCTGACCTGCTATAAAAAGCAGGTCCAGCTTTTGGACCGTGTAGTTGTGGCACAGGCAGCCCAGATCAGGGACCTTCAGGAGGAGGTAGAGGAGAAGGCTGCGGGTGGGAACCAGCTGATTGAGGCGCTGGACTCTTTAAACAAAGAGCGCCGGGTCGTGACCAACCGCCACGAAGCTAGGGTAGAACTCATGGAATGTCAGGCTACTGAGGCTATGCTCAGTGAGGGCAGGCTCCGGGAGCAGTGCGCTTCCCTGAGCCACCAGCTGGAAACCCAGGAAGAGAACCTCAAGGGAGTTAGGGCAGCCTACAAAATGATTTTAGAGGACAGGTCGGAAGGGGCTGACCACGGGGCATGCCTGCAGGAGATAGAGGGTCTGCGGAGTGCTTTAAATAAAGCAAGCGGGCTGGTTTGTTTAATGAACCCCTCAGCGGGCCAGTCACTAGCGGGTGTGAAGGTCCCGGTTCCGATCCCTAGAAAGACCATGGTGGTTTCAGCCCCCAAACTCCGCGATCCCCCTAGCTACGAGGCATCCTGGGAAAGGGGTAGTGTAGGGGAGAGAGAGAGAGAGGAGCTCCCGGTCGAGGACTCGGCACCGGCGCCCATGTGCCCGGTCCGGGAAACCAGACGGGGACCCACCATGCAGAATGGGGACGCCGGACCCATTCAGAGCGAGATCGTGGTGCCCCACAACTCCCAACAGTTACGAGCTATGATCGGACATGTAACAAAATTGTCCGGATCAGGGGACCCCTCAATACATTTCAGGGAGATCGAGCAAACTGCCGCAATCAACGGTTGCGACGAGGGAGAACGGGCAAAATTGTTGCTGTTCTCCCTGGACAGCTCGATCCTCCAATGCCTCTCAGATGAGAGTAAAAGAGGGACCAGGACCTACGATCTCCTGCGGGACGAGGTCCTGGAAGTCTTGGGGGTGGGGGATGAGGGTCCTTTTGCCCGATTAGGGAAGACCCTCCAGATGGAGGGAGAACCCCCAAGAGTTTTTGCGGCGCGACTATGGACAGTATATCAGAGTAGTTGCCCGCACGTCCCCGCGCGGGATGACCTGGCCGGGAATGGGAGAGCCCAGTGGCTCCGATGTTTGGTATCAAACAGCCTGGCGGCCGTCAGGGAACAGGCGAAAGCCTGGTTTGATCCCACAAATAGCACGGAGGAGGCGGTTTTGGACCGTCTCACGGTTGGGTATAGGAATACCCGGAGTACGACCACCCGGTTAGTAAAAGGGAAGGTGCACGTAGCGGAGGCTACCTCACTGGCCCAAAAGGGGTGGCGACAGGAGGGTAAACCTACCGCACAGTCCAAGTGTTTTAAGTGCGGTAAGGTGGGGCACTGGCGAAAAGATTGCAGGGTCCACATTAAGGGAGATAGGGTTGGCACCACCCAGCGAGCCGATGTCCCAGTTAAGCCCGAGATTATCGAAACGATGATCGAGGTGATGCAGTCCCTCATGGCCGCCCAGGGGAAGGTGGCAGTCGCTACCGGCTCCCCGGGTGCGAGGGGGGCACTGGACATTCCCCAATGACATCAGCCCACGCAGCCTGCCTATCTGTGTCCTCTCCGCTACGATGCGTGGAAGAGACCGCTTGTGGAGATGGTAGTGGAGAGGCAAAGGGGCAGTTATCTGTTGGACACGGGGGCTTCATGCACCGTGGTCCACACAGAGGAACCCTTTGACTCTCCCCTGTCCACGGGGGTCCCTTTCGCACTGGCGGGGTTCACAGGGAAGGAACAGGCTGGCGCGCGTTCACAGCCAAGGATGAGGCAGGTCACGCAGACAGGCAAGGTTGCCTGCGTGAGGGGGGAGGACATTCTCCAGGAATGGAGGGTCTCCCGTTTTGGGTGGGATTCAGGTGAGGAAGAGCCTGATCAGCTCGACCAGGGGCTGGATCCCATTACGGAGGAAGAGGAGTCGGAGGGGGACGACAGTAACGTCCCCGACTCATGCACCAGGAAGGCGGGGGTAGCGAGCGAAGGCTCACCACCTGTAGATACAGGTAGAGTGAGGCCGGATGCCGCGGGTATACCCAGCACCAAGGGGGCAGAGCTGGATGAGGCGGGGCCAGGGTCGGCAGCTGCGGGGGGGACCCGAGCTGCGGCATGGCAGGAACCGGTCCTCAGCCAGGCTGTCCAGGGGGCAGTGCCTAAGGTGATCCTCCGTAGGTCCAGCAGGAAACCCCAACTTAGAAAGTTTTGGCCAAAGGTCAATCACGCCCCGAGGGAAGGGAGCCAAGTAGGGAGGAGGGAGCTTACGTTTCAGCGGAGGTTTAGCCCCCGACAGGCAGCGACAGGCTGCGGAGGATCAAAGGTGGGAGACAGCGCGGTGCAGCCGCAGGAGACGACCCGCTGCAGCCCTGACAGGGATTAGCTGAGCCGCCCTGGGAAGGCGGCACTGTATTATATTTTAGATAATATAAATAAGGATAGGTATTTTAGATAAGGATAAGCTATTTTAGATATTTTAGGTAATATAGATAAGGATAGGTATTTTAGATAAGGATAAGCTATTTTAGATAAGTTTTGTGGGGATAGTTAGCGTTTAAATAAAGTTGATGCGTCCAGGATGTGTGGGTGTGGGGTGCAGGCTGGGGGTCAAGAGACCCGCCCGCAGAGGCGTTTAACAAAGCCAAGCGCTCCCCAAGAGGCTGGCTATACCATTCTTCTTTATCTGTTTTCTGGAGTGGAAGGAGGCACTCGTATGGTGGATCTTTGCCACGGCGATCGGATGTGGGTGGACCTATCGGGGCCACACCAAGGACATCATCGTCTACGGCTGCTCCGGGGATACGGCTCCCATCACGACCGATGGGACTGGAAGGAGAGAAGCGGAGGAGACCGCAGTTTACTTCCATGAAGGCCGGTGGCCGGGGTGGCTGGGATCGAACTCTTCAGAGTATTCCAGCGCCCCAGGTTTTGCTTATCGGGACGCTTCATTATTGTGCCCGAGAATCAAGATCATCGCCCAAAAGATCAGCGCCACCGTTGGCAAAAGGGTCTGCCTGGTATGCACGGGGAAGGTCCCCACGAGCAGGCGGTGGTGGCTGAGGAAAATGAGCAGGACAATGGCCAACTCCACTGATGAGTGGGAGAGACTTAACAACAACACTCACAGAACTATTTCTGGGACTAAAGAACAGTTGAGTGTGTGTTGGGACAAATGGTGGGAACCGGATGAGGGGATTTATATATGTATGTGGGGTTCGAGGTATCGTTGCCCCACGGGCAACAGCATATTTTTCCAGAGACAGTGGCAGGATGACGGTAAGGGGATGAGGTGGGATGTTAGCTCGCGGGCTTGTGGGGTCCCCCTTTCCCCGATCCCGGTAAACGCCACTGAACTCATCACACGACCACGCATAACACCTCCCACAGTTCCACTGGCAGTAGCACAGGAGGGTGAGTGCCCAAAAACCACTAAGGGGAAAATGTAAAAGAGGGCAGCACCTCAATAACCGAGTACATCAAGGGGAATGGAAAGACCGTTACGTGCGGGTGGGCGAGCAGGACCCAGCCGCAAGCTGCTAGGAGGACGTGCCCCCTCCGCACCGAGTAGACTGTGTTTTATATTGTCCCCTTTTAAAATTTGTATAAACTAGGTTTTTGTATTCGAATTTGTATCAAGAGTGATTGTGAAGGAGTGTAAAAAAATGTATCGTTTTACTGTTGTATTGTTTTCATGTCCTACATTGCAGCTGACACCAGTAGGAGGATGGCGGAGGCATCGGCCTGGGACAAGGTGTAGGTGTATATGTCCGATATGAAAATGTACATGTAATATAGTTTTGCCCGGGACACGGGCAGTAAAGATCAGCCTAAGAGATGGGGACTGTACGTTCGCAATGAAACACTAGTTTAGTTAAAACCTCAGGGGTCTGGATATGGAGAATCGGGAAAACATTGCTCAACCACATTATTTAATTGATTCGATAAGCTGGGGTTATGCAAATCAACAGGAGGGACTGTAAGATTTGAGAAGTTTTCCCTCATTTGAAAAGCAACGCAATACCAAAGAGCTGCAGTTTGGACAGTTTAAACAAGAGACTGGGGCTGATAGCGGAGAAAGGCTGCGGTCAGATTAACAAAGGATGTCACAATCTGTGGGTCCTAAAATGGCTGCAGGACCTCGTGACCAGCCACAAAAGGTAAAAACCTTACATCCCAGTCTCTAGGTTTTCTGCAAAGCCATGGCCAGAACAAAGGATGGGTATTGGCCATGCAGAAACCCACGAAACCAGGTCGGAGTCCAGACACTGGGGCGCTGACATCAGCATACTTACAATGCCCCAAGCCGACCTAAACAGTTCATCTCAGTGAGGGGGCACAATAGCCCATAGAAAACTACCTGGTAGGTGATGGGAAACCAGTTAACACCCATCACCTCACAATGAAATCCCAATTTACACCGTCTGGCCATCCCCGGTATCCCCGAACATAAGGCAGATCAGAAGATACATATCTTTTGAACAAAGAGATTCCAAGATCTGGCGGGAGATAGGACGGGTCAGAAACAGTATAACTGGCCACTACTTTGGGTGAAAAAGTTAAGACGGACAGGAGGCAAGAAGCGCAGAGAAAACCGGGTTCGAAGTCAACTGAAGTCAAGAAGAAAGTCGGAAAGAAGAACAGATGCAAAAGAGAGGAACAGGCACGCAACTCGAAAAGAAATACTGCAAAACCGAACAGCCAGTAACCCCAGTAATAACCCCATGGTGAGCATGCACTTCAAATCCTACATATCCTGGACATAGTTTAGTGTAGAGAGGAGGGTGGTTGTGAATAAACGTTGGGTGTGTATTAAAATAGGGTTTGGTCAAGGTTGCGATGCGTCGTGCGTTCCCCATCTGACAGTCGTGTATGTGTCTTGCAGAACTGTGTTTAAGAATTCATAAGTAAAAGGGTATTCGTGTATATGTTTTGTGTAACTGTGTGTGTTTCAAGAATTCAGCGAAGAAGGTATTCGGATATATGTCTCGTGAACTGTGCGTTTTGTGATTAATAAATAAAAGATATTCATGTATTCGGTATGTGTATTATAGATATGTCTTATAGAACTGTATAATAAGTATTCATGGACAATAGTCCCAAGTGCTGAATAAAAGCCTTTTTCATTTAAACCCTGGTTTTAAAATCTGGTCTGGTTGATTTTTTTTCTGCACTATAAAGAGCTCCTGCACCTAAGTCCAGTGTCTAGAACCGTAAGGGGTGAGTGGGTCGAACCACTCACGGGGAACCAGTGTGCACGGCCTGGTCAAGGGATCAGAGCAAGGCACGGGGACCTTAGGTCGGGCGAAAGCTCGGCGCAGAAACCCCTTACATAGCTGTGTTCCGATGGTCCTCTGAACTCTATGGACTACCCGCTGAAGAGCTTTCCTCTCTGCCTCCGTGCAGCTGAGGTACCACACAGGGATGCCATGTGTTAGGATGCTCTCTATGGTGCGGTGGTTGAAGGTCGTCAGCAGCTGTTGGGGTAGACCAGACTTCTTCAGTGTTCTTAGATAGAACAGTCGTTGCTGTGCCTTCTTGACCAACGCAGCAGTGTTATTGGACCATGTTAGGTCCTACGAAATGTGAGTGCCCAGAAAATTGAAGCTGGACACTCTCTCCACACTGCCCCCATTGATCAAGATCCCCGTTATGTGACCTACGGAAGTTGATAATCAGCTCCTTGGTCTTGGTGGTATTTAGGGACAGGTTGTTATCAGAGCACCAGTCCGCCAGGTTCTGCACCTCCGCTCTGTATTTTGTTTCATCACCGTTGGTGATCAGCCCGATCACCGTTGTGTCGTCTGCAAACTTGACAATGGTGTTGGTGTCGAATGCAGGAACACGGTCGTGTGTGAAGAGGGAGTAGAGCATGGGGCTCAGAACACAGCCCTGTGGTGTGCCGGTACTCAGGGTGATAGTGGAGGACAGGTGCGGGCCCATTCTCACTGCCTGCGGTCGCTCCAGCAGGAATTCCAGGATCCAGTCGCATAACGACGAGCTGAGGCCTAGCTGGTGAAGTTTGGTGATGAGCTTGGTGGGGATGACCGTGTTGAAGGCAGAGCTATAGTCAATGAATAGCATCCTCACTGTAAGATTTGAGAAGTTTTCCCTCATTTGGAAAGCAACACAATACCAAAGAGCTGCAGTTTGGACATTTTAAACGAGAGACTGGGGCTGATAGCGGAGAAAGGCTGCGGTCAGATTAACAAAGGATGTCACAATCCGTGGGTCCTAAAATGGCCGCAGGACCTCGTGACCAGCCACAAAAAGTAAAAACCTTACAACCCAGTCTCTAGGTTTCTGCAAAGCCATGGCCAGAACAAAGGATGGGTATTGGCCATGCAGAAACCTACGAAACCAGGTCGGAGTCCAGACACTGGGGCGCTGACATCAGCATACTCACAATGCCCCAAGCCGACCTAAACAGTTCATCTCAGTGAGGGGGCACAATAGCCCATAGAAAACTACCTGGTAGGTGATGGGAAACCAGTTAACACCCATCACCTCACAATGAAATCCCAATTTACACCGTCTGGCCATCCCCGGTATCCCCGACCATAAGGCAGATCAGAAGAAAACCTCATACATATCTTTTTGAACAAAGAGATTCCAAGATCTGGCGGGAGATAGGACGGGTCAGAAACAGTATAACTGGCCACTACTTTTGGGTTTTAAACTCAAGAAGAAATACTGGAAGAAGAAGTTAAGTCAACTCGAGAAGAAAACCTGCAGGAAACGCAAGCAGGCAAGAAAACGAATGCAGGAGGAAGAAAAGACAGGCAAGAAAAACGGATGCAAGAGAGAGGAACAGGCACGCAACTCGAGGAGAAATACTGCCAAACGAACAGCCAGTAACCCCAGTAATAGCCCCATGGTGAGCATGCATTCCAAATCCTACATATCCTGGACATAGTTTAGTGTAGAGGGGAGGGTGGTTGTGAATAAACGTTGGGTGTGTACTAAAATATGTGTTGGTCAAGGTTGCGATGCGTCGTGCGTTCCCCATCTTACAGTCGTGTATGTGTCTTGCAGAACTGTGTTTAAGAATTCATAAGTAAAAGGTATTCGTGTATATGTCTTATAGAACTGTGTTTTATGATTCATAGTTATAAGTATTCGTGTGATTCGGTATGTGTTTCATAGACATGTATTATAGAACTGTATAAGTATTCATGGACAATAGTCCCAAGTGCTGAATAAAAGCCTTTTTCATTTAAACCCTGGTTTTAAAATCTGGTCTGGTTGAATTTTTCTGCACTATAAGAGCTCCTGCACCTAAGTCCAGTGTCTAGAACCGTAAGGGGTGAGTGGGTCGAACCACTCACGGGGAACCAGTGTGCACGGCCTGGTCAAGGGATCAGAGCAAGGCACGGGGACCTTAGGTCGGGCGAAAGCTCGGCGCAGAAACCCCTTACAGATAATGGCGACCACGAAGGGACACTGGCAGCAGGATGATAGTGTACCAGAAAAGGATTTTAAAACTAGGGACATAATGGATGAGCGCATTGCGGACTATGTTTTTAGTAAGGTGAATATCACCAAACAATGGATGTGTGCATTACTAGATAACAAGCGCCCACTGGATGCAGCAATCCGGTGGACGGCCAGTACAGCCCATAAGAAATCTGTAGAGAAGGCGGTCTGGCTGACCTGCTATAAAAAGCAGGTCCAGCTTTTGGACCGTGTAGTTGTGGCACAGGCAGCCCAGATCAGGGACCTTCAGGAGGAGGTAGAGGAGAAGGCTGCGGGTGGGAACCAGCTGATTGAGGCGCTGGACTCTTTAAACAAAGAGCGCCGGGTCGTGACCAACCGCCACGAAGCTAGGGTAGAACTCATGGAATGTCAGGCTACTGAGGCTATGCTCAGTGAGGGCAGGCTCCGGGAGCAGTGCGCTTCCCTGAGCCACCAGCTGGAAACCCAGGAAGAGAACCTCAAGGGAGTTAGGGCAGCCTACAAAATGATTTTAGAGGACAGGTCAGAAGGGGCTGACCACGGGGCATGCCTGCAGGAGATAGAGGGTCTGCGGAGTGCTTTAAATAAAGCAAGCGGGCTGGTTTGTTTAATGAACCCCTCAGCGGGCCAGTCACTAGCGGGTGTGAAGGTCCCGGTTCTGATCCCTAGAAAGACCATGGTGGTTTCAGCCCCCAAACTCCGCGATCCCCCTAGCTACGAGGCATACTGGGAAAGGGGTAGTGTAGGGGAGAGAGAGAGAGAGGAGCTCCCGGTAGAATACTCGGCACCGGCACCCATGTGCCCGGTCCTGGAAACCCGACGGGGACCCCCCCTGGACAATGGGGACACAGGACCCATTCAGAGCGAGATCGTGGTGCCCCACAACTCCCAGCATTTAAGAGCCATGATCGGGCATGTTACAAAATTGTCCGGATCAGGGGACCCCTCAATACATTTCAGGGAGATCGAGCAAACCGCCGCAATCAACGGTTGCGACGAGGGAGAACGGGCAAAATTGTTGCTGTTCTCCCTGGACAGCTCGATCCTCCAATGCCTCTCAGATGAGAGTAAAAGAGGGACCAGGACCTACGATCTCCTGCGGGACGAGGTCCTGGAAGTCTTGGGGGTGGGGGATGAGGGTCCCTTTGCCCGATTAGGGAAGACCCTCCAGATGGAGGGAGAACCCCCAAGAGTTTTTGCGGCGCGTCTATGGACAGTATATCAGAGTAGTTGCCCGCACGTCCCCGCGCGGGATGACCTGGCCGGGAATGGGAGAGCCCAGTGGCTCCGATGTTTGGTATCAAACAGCCTGGCGGCCGTCAGGGAACAGGCGAAAGCCTGGTTTGATCCCACAAATAGCACGGAGGAGGCGGTTTTGGACCGTCTCACGGTTGGGTATAGGAATACCCGGAGTACGACCACCCGGTTAGTAAAAGGGAAGGTGCACGTAGCGGAGGCTACTGCACCGGCCCAAAAGGGGTGGCGACAGGAGGGTAACCCTACCGCACAGTCCAAGTGTTTTAAGTGCGGTAAGGTGGGACACTGGCGAAAAGATTGCAGGGTCCACATTAAGGGAGATAGGGTTGGCACCACCCAGCGAGCCGATGTCCCAGTTAAGCCCGAGATCATCGAGACAATGATCGAGGTGATGCGGTCCCTCATGACAGCACAGGGGAAGGTGGCGGTCGCTACCGGCTCCCCGGGTACGGGAGGGACACTGGAGATTCCCCAATGACATCAGCCCGCACAGCCCGCCTATCTGTGTCCTCTCCGCTACGATGCGTGGAAGAGGCCGCTTGTGGAGATGGTAGTGGAGAAGCAAAGGGGCAATTATCTGTTGGACACGGGGGCTTCATGCACCGTGGTCCACACAGAGGAACCCTTTGACTCTCCCCTGTCCACAGGGGTCCCTTTCGCACTGGCGGGGTTCACAGGGAAGGAACAGGCTGGCGCGCGTTCCATCCCGCTGTCCGTTCATTTGGGGACACTCCGCACCACATGGGAGTGTATCCTAATGAAGTGGACAGAAGGGGGTGGAAAGGGTATCATTGGTTCCGATTTTCTAGTAAGCCATGGGATCCTCATGGACTTACGGAACCACTGCCTTTGGGTGGACAAGGGCGGTAAAGGGGAGATAATAGTGATTAGGGGAAAGGAGGGGAAAGGGACTCTGTGCACCATGAAGCCGCCCGAGGGTTACGATCTCGAGTGCATGGTGGCGGAGGTCCCGGCCGAACTACAAGAGTGTGTGGGAAGCAACCTGAACGCGTTTGCGACCCACAAACACGATTGTGGTAGGGTAGTGGGGTTCGAGGTCAGCATAGACGGGGACCCCATGATCAGACCCCAGAAGCAGTACAATTTCCCCAAGGAGGCAGAACCCGATTTGGAGATAGCCATATCTTCACTGGTGCAGCAGGGCGTACTAAGGCCAATAGCCACACACGTAAACTCTCCATTGTGGCCGGTTAGGAAACCGGATAACTCATGGAGGGCTACGGTGGACTACCGGGTCCTCAACAGTAACATCCCCGCCTGCGCACCCACGGTGGCAGCAGTTGCCGACCTCATCGGAAGTATCCCAGCATCCGCGACCACGTTCACGGTGCTGGATATTTCCAATGGGTTTTGGTCCATTCCGCTGCGGCGGGAGGACCAGTACAAGTTTGCCTTTACTTTTAAAGGGCAACAGTATACCTGGAACTGCTTGCCACAGGGTTTCCACAACAGCCCCAGCATTTTTCATCAGTGTATGGCGGATAGCCTGAGAGAGTTTAGCCAGCGCCACCAGGTCGTGCAGTATGTGGACGACCTCCTTTTGTTCACAGACACAAAGGAGGAGCACGGTCCACTGCTGACCGAGTTGTTGGAGCTGATGGCTAGGAAGGGTTTTTAAATAAATCCGAAAAAGGCACGGATCGGTCTGCCAGAAGTAAAATTCTTGGGTCTGACCATCCGTGCCGGGGAAAGAGCCATAGATCAGGCTAGGAGGGAGTCAGTGCAGGAGTTGCCGATTCCCTATACAGTAACGGGTGTGAGGTCTTTCCTGGGACTAACCGGGTATTGCAGAGACTTCATCGAGGACTACGCGGCCACCGCAGCCCCGCTACTCCGACTCCTACACAAGGGAGTGGAGTGGGCTTGGGATGAGGGTTGCCAGGCCGCGTTCGAGAAGTTAAAAGGGGATCTGCAAACCGCACCAGCCTTAGGAGCCGTAGATGGGGAGAAAGGGTTTTCTCTGGAGGTGGCAGCCAGTGGGGACAGCCTGAGTGCCGTGCTGCTACAGGAACGGCACGGTAGGCTGCGACCAGTGATGTACTCCTCCAGGGTGCTCACCGATGTGGAGAGGAGTTTCTCCAATTGCGAGAGGCACCTTTTAGCCACGCATTGGGCTGTGAAGAGGGCTTTAATCTTCACAGGTACCTCTCCAATCACTCTCCTCACCCATCACACACCCACCCAGATGCTTCTGGATGGAAGGATCAAGGATGGGACTGTCAGCAGCGCCCGCATCGCGCGCTGGACCCTCCTCCTGTCACAGATGAATCTGAGAATTGAAGGTCTGTGCGAGCCAAAGCTCGCGGCAAATTTAATATATCCCGGAACGGCCCATCGGTGTTCCGTGGAGGGGGTCTGGGACGTCGACATAGGTTTATGGGCTGGGATCCATCCCACAGGCCGGGAGATCTATGTGGACGGCTCCAGTACGGTGTCAGCTGGCGAACGACTCACGGGATGTGGAGTTTATGACCCCAAGGCAGGCATTGCCTTGGCAATTAAGCTCCCCAGTCTCATGAGCGCGCAGCAGGCTGAGCTGTCCGCGGTGGCGTACGTGATTACCCACCCAGAGAGGTTCCCAACCCCGTACACGATCTGCTCGGACAGTATGTTCACATGCAATTCGTGTACAGAGTACCTGGCCATCTGGTCCCGTCGCGGATACACTTCCTCAGACGGGAGGCCTTTAACTGTCAAACCCCTGCTAGAGCAGATTTTAGCAGCAGTAGGGGAGAAAAGGGAGGTTTACATCCATAAGGTGAAGGCTCATTCCGCCACAGAGCCCCGGTGGGAGGGCAACAAGCAGGCGGACGTCCTGGCCAAGGAGGGCGCCCGCAGTGGCATTTTTTGGGACCCCTATGGGCACAGGCAGATAGCAGTGATCCAGGGTAAGGAGGGTAACGTCGGGACCCCAAAGGTCACATTGCCTCTGGACCTGAGGACCGTCCAAACTCAGGATCCTGTTTTAAAAGCCGTCCTCAGAGCAGTTAGCGAGGGCAAGCAGGTAGAGGGTCTCTACGGTAAGGAGACCCTCTCTGTAAAAGAAGGCATGCTCTTCCATGCCGAACAGTGGGTTGTGCCACAGCAGCACAGGAGGGAGTTCCTCCAGCTGGCACATGAGGGTCCAGGGGCAGGGCACCCCGGACCGGAGGTTACTTGGCAGCGGGTAGAGCAGGCGGGATGGTGGCCGGGGCTTAGGGACGAGGTCCGTGAGTTCTGTGCCAGCTGCCTCGTCTGTGCTGCCAATAACCCAGACCCCCAGAAAAGGAAAGTGCCCATGGGACACGTCAGGAGGGTGGAGGGACCATGGCAGTCGATCCAGATCGACTACATCGGGCCCTTGCCCACCACCCAAGGAGGTTATAAGTACTGCCTCGTCCTCGTTGACGTGTTCACTAAGTGGGTGGAGGCTTTCCCCTGCAAGGCAGCTACGGCACTGGGTACTGCCAAGATCCTGGTCCGGGAGGTGTTCTCACGGTGGGGGCTCCCTCGTTTTGTGGAGTCCGACCAAGGGAGTCATTTCACAGGGCAGGTAATGCAGAACACCCTCATGCTCCTGGGCATTGAGGGGAAGTGGCACGTAGCCCACAATCCCCAGTCATCAGGGATTGTGGAGCGTATGAACAGGACCCTCAAAGAAAGGCTGAGGAAGGAGGCTACGGGCTCGCCCCAAAAATGGGCGGAGGTCCTGCCTCTAGTCCTCATGGGGATCAGGGCCAGCCAGTCTAAGAGCACGGGGTATTCCCCGTACGAGCTGATGACTGGCAGGGTTATGCGCACTCCCACTCATGTTCTGGCCCCAGTGCTCACGGAGGGTCAGCTCGAAGAGGTTAAGAGGGACAGGTTTGTCCAGAACCTCTTCGAGCATCTAAAACAGGTCCACGGGCAGGCGGCTGGGAACATGGGTAGGCAGCACCTGGGTAACAAGCTGTTGCTGGAGCCACGCAAGCTGCAGGAGTGGGAGGTAGGAGAACTAGTGATGGTTCGGAACTACGCTAGGGTAGGTAGTTTCGAACCACTCTACACGGGGCCCTACAGCATTGTAGATAAAGCCAGCCCCATGGTTTACGCCGTGAAGATGCCCCGGCGGAGTAAGTGGTTCCATGTCAACCAATGTGAATTGTACAGACCAGGGGCACAGGGGTCAACCACAGGGGCCAGCCCTGTGAGTGGGGACTCAGAGCCAAGAATGAGGCAGGCCACGCAGACAGGTAAGGCTGCCTGCGTGAGGGGGGAGGACATTCTCCAGGAATGGAGGGTCTCCCGTTTTGGGTGGGATACAGGTGAGGAAGAGCCTGATCAGCTCGACCAGGGGCTGGATCCCATTACGGAGGAAGAGGAGTCGGAGGGGGACGACAGTAACGTCCCCGACTCATGCACCAGGAAGGCGGGGGTAGCGAGCGAAGGCTCACCACCTGTAGGTACAGGTAGAGTGAGGCCGGATGCCGCGGGTATACCCAGCACCAAGGGGGCAGAGCTGGATGAGGAAGGGCCAGGGTCGGCAGCTGCGGGGGGTACCCGAGCTGCGGCACGGCAGGAACCGGTCCTCAGCCAGGCTGTCCAGGGGGCAGTGCCTAAGGTGATCCTCCGTAGATCCAGCAGGAAACCCCAACTTAGAAAGTTTTGGCCAGAGGTCAATCACGCCCCGAGGGAAGGGAGCCAAGTAGGGAGGAGGGAGCTTACGTTTCAGCGGAGGTGTAGCCCCCGACAGGCAGCGACAGGCTGCGGTGGATCAAAGGTGGGAGACAGCGTGGTGCAGCCGCAGGAGACGACCCGCTGCAGCCCTGACAGGGATTAGCGGAGCCGCCCTGGGAAGGCGGCACTGTATTATATTTTAGATAATATAAGGATAGGTATTTTAGATAAGGATAAGCTATTTAAGATATTTTAGGTAATATAGATAAGGATAGGTATTTTAGATAAGGATAAGCTATTTTAGATAAGTTTTGTGGGGATAGTTAGCGTTTAAATAAAGATGATGCGTCCAGGATGTGTGGGTGTGGGGTGCAGGCTGGGGGTCAAGAGACCCGCCCGCAGAGGCGTTTAACAAAGCCAAGCGCTCCCCAAGAGGCTGGCTATACCATTCTCCTTTATCTGTTTTCTGGAGTGGAAGGAGGCACTCGTGTGGTGGATCTTTGCCACGGCGATCGGATGTGGGTGGACCTATCGGGGCCACACCAAGGACATCATCGTCTACGGCTGCTCCGGGGACACGGCTCCCATCACGACCGATGGGACTGGAAGGAGAGAAGCGGAGGAGACCGCAGTTTACTTCCATGAAGGCCGGTGGCCGGGGTGGCTGGGATCGAACTCTTCAGAGTATTCCAGCGCCCCAGGTTTTGCTTATCGGGACGCTTCGTTATTGTGCCCGAGAGTCAAGATCATCGCCCAAAAGATCAGCGCCACCGTTGGCAAAAGGATCTGCCTGGTATGCACGGGGAAGGTCCCCACGAGCAGGCGGTGGTGGCTGAGGAAAACGAGCAGGACAATGGCCAACTCCACTGTTGAGTGGGAGAGACTCAACAACAACACTCACAGAACTATTTCTGGGACTACAGAACAGTTGAGTGTGTGTTGGGACAAATGGTGGGAACCGGATGAGGGGATTTATATGTGTATGTGGGGTTCAAGGTATCGCTGCCCCACGGGCAACAGCATATTTTTCCAGAGACAGTGGCAGGATGACGGTAAGGGGATGAGGTGGGAAGTTAGCTCGCGGGCTTGTGGGGTCCCCCTTTCCCCGATCCCGGTAAACGCCACTGAACTCATCACCAGACCACGCATGACACCTCCCACAGTTCCACTGGCAGTAGCACAGGAGGGTGATTGCCCACAAACCACTAAGGGGCCCGGGAATGGCCTGGTACTGATACCGACTGACCAGGTATTGTACCAGGGGGTGCACTACGCGGTAGCCTCGGTGATCTTAAACCTCACCGAGGTGCGGTTGCCGGGGTGGTGCCCCAGGGAAACTGAAAAACTGTACCAGGTGCTACTAGCCAACATGTTCCGGCAATTTTACGAGTTCGACCTTGCCAGTGTGGACAAGGAGAGCTTGTATAGCCAAGAGCCGGAGGACTGGAGTCAGACGGGGAGGCATAGGAGGGGTGTAGTAAATGATGTATTTACAGGCTTTAACACCGGGACATCTGTGGTCAACGCTCTAGATACCGTGGAGCTGCAGACCCAGATTAACAGGTTAAAGGCACAGTTAAAAGACATCCTCACAGATGAGAACAAGGTCGTGGGGTCCGAGCTACATGAGGACCAGGCAATGACACTACACCTGCGCGAGATAATTGCCGAGCTGGAAAGGCATGCCGGCACGGTGAACGCACTGATCAGGGAAGATCGGAACGCGTCCGATCAGGCAGCGCAAAATGAGGTGTGCATACTGTACGGGGCATGGTTGCTGGGCGAGGGCCGCAGCAACCTCGAGGACCTAAAGGGAGGATTGGTCCCGTCCTGGATCAGTAACAAGCACCTACAGGCGCTGCTACCCTTTCAGAACGCGCTCACCCCGTGCCAGCTCAGGTTAGCATCGGAGGCATACCCTGTTCCCGTAGATTGTGGCCAGTCAAACCACACAGTCATGGGAATAGTGGTGCGGATGCCAGTGTTGGGCAAGACGACAAGGCCCGCACCAGTGTACAGGGTGGAGAACATTGGAGTCATTCAGGGGGGAGCCCATATTCGCTATGCAGCGGTCCCATCGCACGTCATCCGCTGGGAGCAGTCGATGACGGGTACTGACCTCTCGGGGTGTCGGAGCCGGGGAGCACATATCATATTGTGTCCTCAGCACTTGAATGCTTTTTCAGAACAGAAATGCGGGTTCAGGACTGCTGGCGCGAAGCCTATGAATTGTACCATGGAGGCAATGGCACAGAGCCATGTGCCCCCACAGGTGGCATACATAGGGGGTGGTACCTATTGTGTTACCACGGCAGCGCAGTACTATCGACACGGACAGCACGGTTCGTGTCCGGTAAGAGACAGCAGCTTCTGTTTTAAACCCAGGGCAGAGGTTCAAGTGGCACAGCAGCGAATTGTCCCCATTCCTGAACCCTCCACGGTTCACCTCACTGTACAGGAGAACTTCACTGACCTGCAGCGATTTGTAGCGCATTTCGGGTACGCCATTCCCCCTCTTCCCGAACATCTCACAACCCTGTTAAAGGCAGTCGCCGTGTCGCAAAGACATTTTTACACCCTGGAGCAAAAGACCGTAGAGATAGGGTCCGAAATATTGGACATCGTGATCCCACCATGGTGGGACCTGTTCACCAATATCGAGGTCCCGTCTTGGGTTAGGATAGCGTCACACGCATTAGTTGTGATACAAGCGGGTATAGTCTTATATTTGATATGCGTAAAATGTAAAAGAGGGCAGCACCTCAATAACCGAGTACATCAAGGGGAATGGAAAGACCGTTACGTGCGGGTGGGCGAGCAGGACCCAGCCGCAAGCTGCTAGGAGGACGTGCCCCCCCTCCGCACCGAGTAGACCGTGATTTATATTGTCCCCTTTTAAAATTTGTATAAACTAGGTTTTTGTATTCGAATTTGTGAAGGAATGTAAAAAAAAAAAAGTATCGTTTTACTGTTGTATTGTTTTCATGTCCTACATTGCAGCTGACACCAGTAGGAGGATGGCGGAGGCATCGGCCTGGGACAAGGTGTAGGTGTATATGTCCGATATGAAAATGTACATGTAATATAGTTTTGCCCGGGACACGGGCAGTAAAGATCAGCCTAAGAGATGGGGACTGTACGTTCGCAATGAAACACTAGTTTTAGTTAAAACCTCAGGGGTCTGGATATGGAGAATCGGGAAAACATTGCTCAACCACATTATTTAATTGATTCGATAAGCTGGGGTTATGCAAATCAACAGGAGGGACTGTAAGATTTGAGAAGTTTTCCCTCATTGAAAAGCAACGCAATACCAAAGAGCTGCAGTTTGGACATTTTAAACGGGAGACTGGGGCTGATAGCGGAGAAAGGCTGCGGTCAGATTAACAAAGGATGTCACAATCTGTGGGTCCTAAAATGGCCGCAGGACCTCGTGACCAGCCACAAAAGGTAAAAACCTTACATCCCAGTCTCGAGGTTTTCTGCAAAGCCATGGCCAGAACAAAGGATGGGTATTGGCCATGCAGAAACCTACGAAACCAGGTCGGAGTCCAGACACTGGGGCGCTGACATCAGCATACTCACAATGCCCCAAGCCGACCTAAATAGTTCATCTCAGTGAGAGGGCACATAGCCCATAGAAAACTACCTGGTAGGTGATGGGAAACCAGTTAACACCCATCACCTCACAATGAAATCCCAATTTACACCGTCTGGCCATCCCCGGTATCCCGGAACATAAGGCAGATCAGAAGATAAAACCTCATACATATCTTTTGAACAAAAGGATTCCAAGATCTGGCGGGAGATAGGACGGGTCAGGAACAGTATAACTGCCCACTACTTTGGGTGAAAAAGTTAAGACGGACAGGAGGCAAGAAGCGCAGAGAAAACCGGGTTCGAAGTCTGAAGTCAAGAAGAAAGTCGGAAAGAAGAACGGATGCAAGAGAGAGGAACAGGCACGCAACTCGAAAAGAAATACTGCAAAAACCGAACAGCCAGTAACCCCAGTAATAACCCCATGGTGAGCATGCACTTCAAATCCTACATATCCTGGACATAGTTTAGTGTAGAGAGGAGGGTGGTTGTGAATAAATGTTGGGTGTGTATTAAAAATAGGGTTTGGTCAAGGTTGCGATGCGTCGTGCGTTCCCCATCTGACAGTCGTGTATGTGTCTTGCAGAACTGTGTTTAAGAATTCATAAGTAAAAGGGTATTCGTGTATATGTTTTGTGTAACTGTGTGTGTTTCAAGAATTCAGCGAAGAAGGTATTCGGATATATGTCTCGTGGAACTGTGTGCTTTTAAGTTTTCAGCGAAAAGGGTATTCGGGTATATGTCTTGTGAACTGTGCGTTTTGTGATTAATAAATAAAAGATATTCATGTATTCGGTATGTGTATTATAGATATGTCTTATCGAACTGTATAATAAGTATTCATGGACAATAGTCCCAAGTGCTGAATAAAAGCCCTTTTCATTTAAACCCTGGTTTTAAAATCTGGTCTGGTTGAATTTTTTCTGCACTATAAGAGCTCCTGCATCTAAGCCCAGTGTCTAGAACCGTAAGGGGTGAGTGGGTCGAACCACTCACGGGGAACCAGTGTGCACGGCCTGGTCAAGGGATCAGAGCAAGGCACGGGGACCTTAGGTCGGGCGAAAGCTCGGCGCAGAAACCCCTTACATCACGTACGTGTCCTGTCTCTCCAGGTGAGTCAGGACAGTGTAAAGAGCCAGAGAGATGGCGTCCTCTGTGGATCTGTTTGCCCTGTATGTAAATTGATGTGGGTCCAGTGAGGCAGGGATGCTGGATTTGACGTGTGAGAGTACCAGCCTTTCAAAGCACTTCATGACTATAGGAGTTAGGACAACCGGACGGTAGTCGTTCAGGCACTTGGGGGTCGTTCAGACTTCAGGCACTTGGGGGCCGTAACCAGAGATAGTGACAGGTTAAGCATCCTGGTGAATAGCTGAGCCAACTGTTCAGCACAGTCCTTAAGTATCCTTCCTTGAACTCCATCCGGGCCTGCAGCCTTGCGTGGGTTGACCCCTAGCAGAGCGCGTTGTACTTCCTGTGTGCTCAATGTTAAGACCAGACCCTCCGCCTTGGCTGGGGTTCTTCCACTCAAGGTGGTGTTGCCAGTTTCGAAGCGGGCAAAGAAGGTGTTTAGCTGGTTGGTCAGTGTGGCATCGCTGTGGGGGCAGGCAGGGCTGCTCTTGGAGCCAATGATGTCCCTGACACCCTGCCACATGCTTCTGGTGTCCGTGGTATTGAAGTGGTCTTCCACCCGTTGCCTGTGGGTGTCTTTGTCCCTTCTTATACCTTTGTTCAGGTTTGACCTAGCAACACTGAATGCTGAAGTGTCACCAAATTTAAAAGCATTGTTGCGTGCCCAGAGAGTTGTGAATTTGTGGAATTCTCTGCCACAGAGGGCAGTGGAGGCCAAATCACTGGATGGATTTAAGAGAGAGTTAGATAGAGTTCTAGGGGCTAGTGGGATCAAGGGATATGGGGAGAAGGCATGCACGGGTTACTGATTGTGGATGATCAGCCATGATCACAATGATTGGCGGTGCTGGCTCGAAGGGCAGAATGGCCTCCTCCTGCACCTATTTTCTATGTTTCTATACATGTAGGTCTTTGGCGTGTAGGAGGAAACTAAAGATCTCGGTGGAAACCCACGCAGGTCACGGGGAGAACGTGCAAACTCCGTACAAGTCAAGTCAAGTCAAGTCAATTTATTTGTATAGCACATTTAAAAACAACCCACGTTGACCAAAGTGCTGCACATCTGTCTAGGAAAAAAAAGAAACATACAGTGGCAAGACAGCATCCGTGGTCGGGATCGAACCCGGATCCCTGGCGCTGTGAGGCAGCAACTCTACCGCCACGCCACCGTGTCCTTTTCTCCAGAGATGCTGTCTGACCCGCTGAGTTACTCCCAGCTTTTTGCGTCTACCTTCAGTTTGTACTGTACCGAGGGTGGAAAGGAGTCGGCCAGGGAACTTGAGACAAGGCTGGAAGACAGAGGGAGAGACAGGGAGGGTGGAGAGACAGGGAGAAAGGGCGAGGTTGACAGGCTGGGAGAATACAGCGATGGAGGACAGGGTGTGTGAGTTCGCATTTCTTGCGACGGAGATGTTCAGACATACATAAACTCAGGATGTGGTTAGGGGTATAGGTGCGAGCATACACCCTGTTATTGTGAACTGAGTTGCACTTTACTGGAAATGTTCAAGAGAGATTTGGCTCTTCGGGCTAAAGCAATCAAGGTGTCTGGTGAGAAAGCAGGAACGGGCTACTGATTTAAAACCCAGAGAGTTGTGAATTTGTGGAATTCTCTGCCATAGAAGGCAGTCAGTGGAGGCCAAGATCACTGGATTGATTTAAGACAGAGTTAGTTAGAGCTCTGGGGGCTAGTGGAACCAAGGAATATGGTGAGAAGGCAGGCACGGGTTACTGATTGTGGATGATCAGCCATGATCACAATGAATGGTGGTGCTGGCTCGAAGGGCCAAATGGCCTCCTCCTGCACCTTATTTTCTATGTTTCTATGTTTCTATGATGTTGGATGTTCAGCCATGGTCATATTGAATGGCGGTGCTAGCTCGAAGTGCCGAATGGCCTCCTCTTGCACCTATTTTTCGATTTTTTTCTACGTTTCTGCGCTTCAGATTTCGCCTCGAACTTCTGTTTCGGTCTGAAAGTAAAGTGGTTTCACGAGCCGAGCGCTTTCCTCAACAGAGCCAAATGTAACCCAATCCAATGAACATAGATCAAAAATCACAAGGTACATTCAATGGTGTAATTGGTTGTACCTCGCACCTCGACATAGCGATTTGCTGGTGAAATGTAATTCTCAGCCCAAGACGGCAAAAGTGTTTGGCAGAAGCAACATATAAATAGGAAACGGGAAGCGGGAAGCAAGCGGCAATCTGTTGGCCGGCCTTCCAACCTCTTTAGGCCTCTTCATTTCTAGCTGGAGCCCTGACATCAACTGCCTCCACGTTTCCGCTCCCCCTTATCGGCTCTACCCGCCCCCCAACCCCTGCCTTGTCTTATCTCGTCTTCTTGATAGCGCACGAACCGCCGCTGTTGGGCTATGAACGTGCACGCAGTTGCAGATATAAAAATTTCGAGTAGCAATAGACAGTAGACAATAGGTGCAGGAGGAGGCCATTCGGCCCTTCGAGCCAGCACCGCCATTCAATGTGGTCATGGCTGAAAATTCTGAATCAGTACCCCGTTCCTGTCTTCTCCCCATACGCTGCATGTCCTCAATGGCAAGAATATTCTACCTCAAATTTGGAGACCAAAACTGCACACAGTATTCCAGGTGCGGTCTCACTAAGGCCCTGTACAACTGCAGAAGGACCTCTTTGCTCCTATACTCAACTACTCTGGTTATGAAGGCCAACATTCCATTGGCTTTCTTCACTGCCTGCTGTACCTGCATGCTTCCTTTCAGTGACTGATGCACTAGGACACCCAGATCTCGTTGTACGTCCCCTTTTCCTAACTTGACACCATTCAGATAATAATCTGCTTTCCTATTCTTACCACCAAAGTGGATAACCTCACACTTATCCACATTAAACTACATCTCCCAAGTCACCCTGTCTAAGTCTCCCTGCAACCTCATAGCATCTTCCTCACAGTTCACACTACCACCCAGCTTCGTATCATCTGTAAATTTGCTAATGGTACTTTTAGTCCCTTCATCCAAGTCAAATTGGCTTGGTAAATGTAAAATTTGTCCCTGGTGGGTATAGGATAGTGTGTTAATGTGCGGGGATCGCTGGTCGGCGCGGACCCGGTGGGCCGAAGGGCCTGTTTCCGCGCTGTAACTCTAAATTAAACTAAACTAAAGTAAACCTCCTCCTACTTATCCTTGGACCATAACGCCACGGATGAGCACCAGGCCATCGTTTTGCAGACTTACCTCTGATTTTATCACTTCCATCTGTCTGCCTCCAACATTATCGTTCCCCAGCCTCGCTCGGACATTCTCCCTCCTCCAGAGATGCTGCCCCGCGCGCTGAGCTACTCCAGCTTCTTGTGTCATATTGGCTACAGGACCAAGTAGCCAAAACCTCCCCTGCATTGGTGCAGCACCCTCCACTCCCACCTCACTTTCCCCCTCCCTTCCCCCTCCCTTCCCCCCTCCTCCCTCCATCCCGCTCACCTTCCCCTCCCCCTTCCCCTCCCCCCCACTCCATCCCCGTCATACAATAGACAATAGGTGCAGGAGGATGCCATTCGGCCCTTCGAGCCAGCACCGCCAGTCAATGTGATCATGGCTGATCATTCTCAATCAGTACCCCGTTCCTGCCTTCTCCCCATACCCCCTGACTCCGCTATCCTTAAGAGCTCTATCCAGCTCTCTCTTGAATGCATTCAGAGAATTGGCTTCCACTGCCTTCTGAGGCAGAGAATTCCACAGATTCACAACTCTCTGACTGAATTTTTTTTTCCTCATCTCAGTTCTAAATGGCCTACCCCTTATTCTTAAACTGTGGCCCCTTGTTCCGGACTCCCCCAACATTGGGAATATGTTTCCTGCCACTATCGTGTCCAACCCCTTAATAATCGTATACGTTTCGATAAGATCTCCTCTCATCCTTTTAAATTCCAGTGTATACAAGCCTAGTCGCTCCAGTCCTTCAACATATGATAGTCCCGCCATTCCGGGAATTAACCTAGTAAACCTACGCTGCACGCCCTCAATAGCAAGAATATCCTTCCTCAAATTTGGAGACCAAAACTGCACACAGTACTCCAGGTGCGGTCTCACTAGGGCCCTGTCCAACTGCAAAGGGACCTCTTTGCTCCTATACTCAACTCCTCTTGTTATGAAGGCCAACATTCCATTGGTTTTCTTCACTGCCAATAGCCCCTCATCCTACCTCCTCCACCCTCCCTCCATCCCTCCCACCCGCTCCCTCCACCCCCCTCCGTCCCTCCCTCCATCCTCCATCCCTCATGGATCAGCCACGATGGCATGGCGGACAAGACCAGATGGGCCAAATGGCCTAATTCCGCTCCTAACACGTGAACTTATGAAATATATGATCACGGCTGATCATCCACAATCAGAAGGCAGGAACGGGGTACTGATTGAGAATGATCAGCCATGATCACATTGAATGGCGGTGCTGGCTCGAAGGGCCGAATGGCCTCCTCCTGCACCTATTGCCTATTGTCTATAGTAACCCGTGCCTGCTTTCTCCCCATATCTATTGTTTCCGTTAGCTCTATCTAACTGTTTCTTGAAATACTTCCAGTGATTCGGCCTCCACTGCCCTCTGAGGCAGAGAATTCCACAGATTCACAACTCTCTGGGTGAAAATGTTGTTCCTCATCTTAGTCCTAAATGGCCTACCCCTTATTCTTAAACTGTGACCCCCTGGTTCTGGACTCCCCCCAAAATCGGGAACATTTTTCCTACACCGAAGATAGACACAAAATGCAGGATTAGTGCGGGTGTCAGGGGTTATGGGGAGAAGGCATGAGAATGAGGTTAGGAGGGAGAGATAGACCAGCCATGATTGAATGGCAGAGTAGACCTGATGGGCCGAATACTGCTCCTATCACTTATGGACTTATGAAAAGCTGGAGCAACTCAGCGGGACAGGCAGCATCTCTGGAGAGAAGGAATGGGTGACGTTTCGGGCCAGAAGTCTGAAGAAGGGTCTCGACTCGAAATGTCACCCGTTCCTTCTCTCCAGAGATGCCGCCCGTCCCGCTGAGGTACTCCAACTTTTTGTGTCCATCATCGGTGTGCGCTCATGGGTTCTAAACATCAACTCGACTGTGTCCCGGACTCTTAACCCGGAATCTCTCCCCATAAAACCTCAGATGCAGTGGCAAGATAACCATGGACTCCCCATCCATCTACTTGTGCGCTGAGCTGGGAAGGAGGTGTTTGCGATAGAGGGTGTTTATCAGTCACTTGCGCCCCATATGAACAGCCACAACCAGGTTCCTGCTCACTGCAGCTTTATAGGCTCACCACCATCAAAGCTACAACTGAACTCTGAATGAGCAACGGCCTGGGTTTCAATTTTGTTTTACTACACCACACGCATTTGGTACAATTGTACATGTTACACCCAGCCAATGTCTCTACATTAGGCTTGTATTCACTGGATTAGGCTTGTATTCACTGGATTAGGCTTGTATTCACTGGATTAGGCTTGTATTCACTGGATTAGGCTTGTATTCACTGGATTAGGCTTGTATTCACTGGAGTAGGCTTGTATTCACTGGATTAGGCTTGTATTCACTGGAGTAGGCTTGTATTCACTGGATTAGGCTTGTATTCACTGGAGTTTAGAAGGTTGAGAGGGGATCATTATTGAAACCTATCTATCTATTACTAGTCCGTGTTTTTTCCTAGTCAGATGTGCAGCACTTTGGTCAACGTGGGTTGTTTTTAAATGTGCTATACAAATAAATTGACTTGACTTGACTTGACTTATGTGTGTATGTGCGCAGCGTAACTTTTGTCGTTCGCACAGCCACAACGGTACATCGTAGCACCACGATGTTTGCACCACCTTACTCACCATTATCCTGGGCATATAATGAAACCACTCTCACTCAAATTGGAGCTACATTTATAAAGCTACAGAGATTTTAAAGTTTCACAAGTTCCCCCCAGTGCTCACTCAGTGACGACACCCTCTTCCATTCCATGTTCCCCCTCTACGAGGAATGGGCCCAAACGGGTCCACTTGGTCTAGTAAAATAGACAATAGACAATAGACAATAGGTGCAGGAGTAGGCCATTCAGCCCTTCGAGCCAGCACCGCCATTCAATGTGATCATGGCTGATAACTCTCAATCAGTACCCTGTTCCTGCCTTCTCCCCATACCCCCTCACTCCGCTATCCTTAAGAGCTCTATACAGCTCTCTCTTGAAAGCATCCAACGAACTGGCCTCCACTGCCTTCTGAGGCAGAGAATTCCACACCTTCACCACTCTCTGACTGAAAAAGTTCTTCCTCATCTCCGTTCTAAATTATAATAGGATTAGACAAGCTAGATGCAGGAAAATGTTACCAATGTTGGGGGAGTCTACAACCAGGGGCCACAGTCTGAGAATAATGGGGAGGCCATTTAAAACTGAGGTGAGAAAAAACGTTTTACAATACAATACAATACAATATATCTTTATTGTCATTTTACAGGGGTACAACGAGATTGGGAATGCGCCTCCCATACGATGCTATAAATGAATTAGCTAATCAGTATTAATTTATACATCCCAGTGAAACAAAATTAGAACTGTTTTAAAACAGTATAAAGTGTAAGTAGGTCTGTGCCGGATCACTGTGCGTTGTGACCATCCGGCTCAGGAGGACCGGTTCATAGCAGCTATGGCCCTGGGGATGAAGCTGTTCCTGAGTCTGGAGGTGCGGGCGTAGAAGGCCTTGTATCGTCTGCCCGATGGTAGGAGTTGGAACAGACTATTGCAGGGGTGTGAAGAGTCTTTGTGGATGCTGGTGGCTTTTCTGAGGCATCGTGTGTTGTAGATGCCCTCCAAGGCTGGTAGCTGTGTTCCGATGGTCCTCTGAGTTCTATGGACTACCTGCTGAAGAGCTTTCCTCTCTGCCTCCGTGCAGCTGAGGTACCACACAGGGATGCCATGTGTTAGGATGCTCTCTATGGTGCAGCGGTAGAAGGTCGTCAGCAGCTGTTGGGGCAGACCAGACTTCTTCAGTGTTCTTAGATAGAACAGTCGTTGCTGTGCCTTCTTGACCAGCGCAGCAGTGTTATTGGACCATGTTAGGTCCTCCGAAATGTGAGTGCCCAGAAACTTGAAGCTGGACACTCTCTCCACACCGTCCCCATTGATAAAGATCGGGGCGTATTCCCCGTTGTGTGATCTACGGAAGTTGATGATCAGCTCCTTGGTCTTGGTGGTATTTAGGGACAGGTTGTTATCAGAGCACCAGTCCGCCAGGTTCTGCACCTCTGCTCTATAGTTTGTTTCATCCCCGTTGGTGATAAGCCCGATCACCGTTGTGTCGTCTGCAAACTTGACAATGGTGTTGGTGTCGAATGCAGGACCACGGTCGTGTGTGAAGAGGGAGTAGAGCATGGGGCTCAGAACACAGCCCTGTGGTGTGCCGGTACTCAGGGTGAGAGTGGAGGACAGGTGCGGGCCCATTCTCACTGCCTGCGGTCGCTCCAGCAGGAAGTCCAGGATCCAGTCGCATAACGACGAGCTGAGGCCTAGCTGGTGGAGTTTGGTGATGAGCTTGGTGGGGATGACCGTGTTGAAGGCAGAGCTATAGTCAATGAATAGCATCCTCACGTACGTGCCCTGTCTCTCCAGGTGAGTCAGGACAGTGTGAAGTGCCAGAGAGATGGCGTCCTCTGTGGATCTGTTTGCCCTGTATGTAAATTGATGTGGGTCCAGTGAGGCAGGGATGCTGGATTTGATGTGTGAGAGGACCAGCCTTTCAAAGCACTTCATGACTATAGGAGTTAGGGCAACCGGACGGTAGTCGTTCAGGTTTGTGATCTTTGCTTTTTTGGGCACCAGCACTATGATAGCCGACTTCAGGCACTTGGGAACCGTAGCCAGAGATAGTGACAGGTTAAAGATCCTAGTGAATAGCTCAGCCAACTGTTCAGCACAGTCCATAAGTACCCTTCCTTGAACTCCATCCGGGCCTGCAGCCTTGCGTGGGTTGACCACTAGCAGAGCACGTTGTACTTCCTGTGTGCTCAATGTTAAGACCAGTCCCTCCGCCTTGGCTGGGGTTCTTCCACTCAAGGTGGTGTTGCCAGTTTCGAAGCGGGCAAAGAAGGTGTTTAGCTCGTTGGTCAGTGTGGCATCGCTGTGGGGGCAGGCAGGGCTGCTCTTGTAGCTAGTGATGGCCCTGACACCCTGCCACATGCTTCTGGTGTCCGTGGTGTTGAAGTGGTCTTCCACCCGTTGCCTGTGGGTGTCTTTGTCCCTTCTTATACCTTTGTTCAGGTTTGACCTAGCAACACTGAATACTGAAGTGTCACCAGATTTAAAGGCATTGTTGCGTGC